>NW_009259719.1:429494-453581 GCF_000687185.1 Egretta garzetta | reverse complement strand
GGATGTGTTAGGACGTAACTGACCATAGAGGCACTAATGGTTGTACACCCTCTGTGTACAACCTCTGGATCAAGGTAGTTAGCACCCAGCCAATCTGGAACGTAGCCCAAATCTCCCTTACTTAGTGTAAACATTTCCTGAGTATCCTGCCAGGCTTCACACATCTGAATCCATCTGGCATCTATTTGGGAGGTTGCTATTTCCAACAATACGCATAATTTCATTTCTCCCTTTGGATGGTTTTCCTTCCCCATAGCTCAGACATCAGTTGCGAGCACAGAGAACTTTATCCTCTGTCATCTATACTCATGCCCACTGGTACCATGTGCTCTTGAAGCTTTCCTGACTATTTGATGTTCTTCAAGGTTCCTCTTAAGCACTCAGTTTACAAACACTCCTTTCCCTATGGCTGTATGGCCTGTGATGTTGCTTAAACTTTCTGCGCACTACACATCCTTACGTTTTCTGCTCTTCTGTATTATTTCCACTGAATCTTAGTGCAAGCACAGACTGCTTCCACACAGCCCCCTCTTTTCAATTTCACGATGTTCATCACAGAACACTGATCAGCAGACAGGGCTGGGGTTGAGCTTATCTGTCCACCCTGTATCCCACACTGTTCTATGGTGGTCCCTTTCTAGTCCTGTTTCTACTCTGAGCAGATTTGCTACAGGGGAACATTGTAATGAGAATAAATTGTTGTGCCAGAACATTAGTTTTTTATCTCATAGTAACTGAAAGAATCTGTCCATGAACTCTTGCATTTAACAGCAGGGTGATGGTGTAGTTACCAACATCATGTGTAATATTAGATAACTGCTAAAGTCAAGCAGCACTGGAAAGCAGCAAAGAGGAAAAAAGATTGTTTGAAAATACAGCCTATCTGTGTGGAAACTCTAGAACAGTCTGCCTGGATGAAATCAGACCTTGACTCTACCTCTGCCTCTTTTGTCTGGTCTGGTTACAGGCCTCTCGGTACCTCCTGCCAATACCCTGCACAGCAAAAGAAAAACTGTTCAGAAATGTACCTTGTTGAAAGAGCTTTATTCCTGTTGTGCCAGTCAAACACAATAATGTTCTTTTCACCTGGGAACATGCTGCTGCCAGCAGAAGGCCCCCAAATGCAATTGTTTCCACTCTGACTTGCGTGCACAGGCTTAGATAGCTGCCACCCTGCTTTAGCCACCTGAAAGTCGTATGTCTTTTCTAGGCTCCCTGTAGTCAGTGGAGAAACAGTGGGACCTCTAGGGAATGATTTATTGTGGTCTAATGTAGATGCCAGAGATAGATGAGATGAATTGCCCTCTGGAGGGTACCTATTTCTCTTCCTTGACTTAAGAGGTATTCTGGATCAGCAGCCTGCACTAGAGTTTCTGTTGGTTGAGCTGAATCTAATGGGTTTGATTCAGCATTATGGCAAATAGGTAAGCATGACCCTATCTCTGCATGATTCAGTAGCACCTTTCACAGGTGTGCAAAGGCATGCATGAATGCTTGCCACATCAAGACATAAGGAAAGGGTATTGCAGTTCACTCTAGAGAGCCTCAGCTTTTACAGCAGACTGATGTGTGCATGATGCTTGTACCTGTGTGGAAATAGAAGGGACACTGCAGATATAAGAGAAGCCTGGGAGGAAGGTGGCTAGTCTGTGCCCTTCCCCTTGTATTTAAGGTGAGGAGGACAATTCCCACAATGACATCTGACAAATTACCTTAATAGGGTAGTGTTTTGTATGATGAAAGAACTGATGTCCAAACACTTCCCCATGTGGTTTGCAGGCAGTGTGTAAGTGTGCACTTCATGTTATGCTGTACCTCTGCAGAGAATTTTCAGGGAACATTTCACTACTTTGGTTATTATCAGCGACAGAAAAACCAGAAACACCAGCGCAGTCAGGCAGGCTTGTTTTGGTTAGAACAGACTCAGTTTGATAGAGGGAAGATGTCACCTCCACGACCATCATCAGCTCCTTAAGCCTAGAGCTGATATTAAACTGAAAAGCCTTGTGCCAGATATATGATAGAGGCCCTCTTCTCCATCCTTTAGGTTGCAAAACTTGGATTGCTATTAAACTTAATCTGCTGTGGTCTGAGCAAATTGTTCAGGTTATGTGACCCTAAAAACAACTCTGGTTACTCAGTAAAAACCAGTTCCTGTTTTGAGCATTGCTACTATGTAAGAAACCAGACAACTGGGCCACCAGGTACATTTCTCTCATACCTCAGCCTGCTGACCATAAATTGAAGAGCTGCCACTTCTGGATTAGCGTGTTTGTGAGGATTTAAATGTACCAATTCCAAGGCATCATCTCCTTTTGAGAAAACCACGCAAGCAGTGCCAAACTAACAACACTAAATGAAAAACCCACCCACTGGGCAAGTACTGAAAAGCAGTAATAAACTGCAAACAGCAGACTGAATGGATGGTTTTGGTGAGAGCAACCTGGTCCTCAGCTTCCCATTTTGAACTTGGAGGGGAAAAAAAAACCCTCAATGGGAGATCAAAACTTGACCCTTGTGTACAGTAGATACTGAGCTGGGAAAGGAAATCTGATGAAAAAGCTGAATGAAATGCTGTGCTAATCCCTTTGAGAAAGCACGCTTGAAGAGTGCTCTGCCATCCAGAGCAAAGTCTAGGTTCAGCTGTGACATCCCCCTCAGGCTCCCAGAAAGTTAACAGGACACTGCCCAGGCCCAGAAAGTCTTTAAGCATGAGTCACAATAATGAACAGCATTCTCTCTTAATCACTGCTAGGAAAAAGCCAGTTGTATAACAATTGGATGTCCTGGCGCTATCCAAACCACCCTTTGCTGACCCTCCAATGTGAGACTGCAAAGACATTCCCTTGAAAAAAAAAAATCTGTTGAAATTTGACAAGTAAATGTGAATTTGCTATTCCTTTTTGTCTGCGGAGGTAGCCTGCCTCTGATCCTTTTGCTTCTCCTGTTCCTAGCAGCTGGGGATGAATGAGAGCCAGGTCGTGTGCAGAGCCTTGTTTTGACACTGCTTAGATCTATATATAAAAAAAAGAAAGCATGAAAAGAGCCCCAGAGCAAGGCACACACCTGCCTGTTATTGGGGGTGACAACACAGGATTAAGTAGTTTGGATATAGACTTGTATGGGAGCTTTGACTCAGAAGCCTAATCGTTTCCTAACCAATGGTTAGAAAAGCTGCTGTATCCTTGGCTCTTTCCTGTGGCTTATTTGGAGGCTTAAGGGATCCTTCTGAAATGGCACCATCTTTTGTGCTCACCCTTTGCTTAGTTTAAAAAATAATGCAGGCATGTACACCCATTAAAAAGGGTCTCCAGGAAAACAAGCTTTTTTACTCTAAGCACAGGAGTTGAAAATTAAAATGTGCCCAGATGCACATGCACACACACGCTCTGAAAAGCTCTGCTTCTCATCCTTTTACTTGTGAGCAGAGGGAGTGAACTTTTAATTGTAATATCACAAAGGCCTGATCGCATCTTGGTTCAAAGTCTGTCTTAATCAGCCCTGACCACACACGCAGCTGTCTATCTTATTTCCTTCATTTAAAAAACATCATTGGCTGAGTCAATCCCCACATCTGACATGCTTTAAAAATTGCCCTGATTTGGTCATGTGCTCCAAAGATGCACATGTATATATTTCAGATTCAAAAGGCTTTGTTTTATTTTTCATTTTGCCTGTTCTTTATCAAATAGCCAGAGTCTGCTCATAGCTATATCTTATGCGGTATTATTAGACAGAAGTTTAAGGCAAGATACCTCAAAGTCCACTGAATTACTTGGAGTGCTTGGTATTTTCCTATGAGTTGGGACCATATTGTTACAACCAATATTATATTTTACATCTGTGTCTAATTATATGGGAAAGACAGCTGTGGTGAGGGCAGACAGATTTATTGAGGACTTGAGTGGAGACTGCTGTATGAATTATTCATTTTTCCTTATTCCTCGTCTCCTCCTTTTTACAGTAGTTTCTGACAAAACAAACTTAGTATAGGAGTGAGACTAAAAGGCAAGAGGATGCTTTGTGATACTCTGTGACTGATAGCCAATTCTAAAGTACAATGATGAAAATTTTTCATTACACTGCTGTCAAGGGGAGAACCCAAATAAACCAGCCATCTCTGAGCCAGAACTGTCTGCACACCGTCCCTAACATAATTGATGATGCCTTTGACAAACAAGGCCATTGTCATGTCGGCTGGTGTTTTGTTAGACAGGGAGGCGGATGGAGAGAAAACTAGGGTTTGCCAAGAGAAAAGCAGCAAAAATCAGCAGGGAAAGATGCTGTGTTGTCAAATATTGGGAAATGTAAAAGGGTGAGGTTTTGGAAACTTGCTTTTATGTTTCTTTAATTGTGAGGTTTATCTGCAAATCTGCGGTTCTATTAAACAGATAAAACCCAGTCATCAACAGCTGCCCCTTCAGCATGTGACATGTGGGCTCTTACTTTGGGAGTTACCTTAGATGCACAACTGGGATTTTGGCCGTAATACTCTGGAAGCCAGACAATGTACACACCCAAGCTGAAACGCTAAATAAACACAGACTGAGTAAAGCGTTTGCAAGCCACTTGTATAACTCATCTGAAAGTGTTGTACATTTATTGATTCAGCTTGCTTTCTGATCCACCAGAAGCTGTCCCGGTTTCTGACTGGGGAATATGCCCCACAGCTCATTTGGGAACGTTAGTTTTCCCGAACTGTAGTGGCAAAATGGAGAAAAAAAACAACAACCCAACGCTTTGTTTCCTACCTCTTCATCAGCTCCTGCCAATGCTGTCAGTCACTGTCCTGTAATACTTTCCCTTAGGGATAGGATGGGAGAAGGTCTCATCTTCCTGAATCAGGATCTAGTCTCAGTTGGTGATCGGTAGTCTAATGATGCTAATGGTTTACCCATCTGTTATGTGACCCTAACTAATGAAACCCGAAAAACATAAATAAGATGGGAAGGAAGACGGACCCAGAAGTGGCAGAAATGTAAGACATTTGAGGTGAAAACTCCACAGGTAGATCCTACATACAGAGATATTACAGTGAAACTGGAAACCTGGATTCAAGCCAACCCAGATGTTGGCAAACTCTTACTTCTTGTGGCTCAGACCTGTCTGCAGTAAAGGAAGCACATGTTTCCCCTCCTTATCCTGAAATATATGGCATCCTTTTTTTTTTCAGTGATGGACAGAACTAAGTGTGTCCTTTTTTAGGGTGAGGTAGTCAGCCCTGCAAAAATCTGGGCAAAAATAATTCAAGTTGAGCAGCAACAAATCAGAACTTGTGTTTGAAACTGTCAGTGCTAATGAGCACTTCATTGTTACACCTGCTCTCCAGAACTGACAGCAAAATCCCTGGGTTTGCTCCCAAAGTCAAGACTGCTTTGTGGCAAACAGGCGAGCCTGCTGCCATCCGCCAACCAGCTCATTGTGTTGAGTACATTGCCCATGACAGCACGCTTATTTTCTGTCCTTAGGCTATTGTGCTAGCGTCCCTTGAAAACAACGGACTGAGATCTGTCTACAGCAGAGTGTAATAATATTATTAAAAATATTGGCATAAAGAACACAGGGCATGGTGAAAAAAATAACTATGTAGTAAGCAGATCATAAGAGAAATGCTCTTTAAACAAAATTGCTCACCCTTTTTTTTGTACTATTTTCAAAAGATATTTTCTTTTCTTGAGCATCAAATATGAGGTTGCAGATGAAAGTGAATCTGTCCCTGCTACACTTAACACTCTTTATAGTCATATACTTGCCCCTTCCCCTTGGAAAATGATGTGTGGAATCAGAGTGTTCATTTGGTCTCTTATCTGTGAGCTCATGAAGAAAAGTAGTTTGACTAGAAGCAATGATGGGCAAACTTCAAAAGCTTTGGAGATCATGTTTGGTTCAGATAAGCATCCAAAAGGCTGGCCCCTGATCCAAGCTATCTAAACACCTTGGGTGTCCAACATTTAACTGAAAATCTCTGTTAAAGCGGGTCTTAGCCACAAGATTTTTATTTCTGCCCTCTTCCAGATGGATGAAGTAGTGATGCATTTCCTTTTTCAGTCTCTGCTGCAAGCAAAAGCCAGGGTGTGCTGCTTTGTTAATACAAAAAAGGGCTGAAATATGAAGGCCTGGAGTTCAGCTCAGTCCTCACTTTAATCAAACTTGTTTGAATGTCAGAAATGAGTGATTGCTTGTATTCTGCCTCTGCAGAGCTACTGGCACAAAGCTTGGCCATCTCAGCTAGCGTCTGCCATGATGGAGAGGAGTCAACTGTGCTGGCTTTGCACCACTATCTGTGTATTACTTTTCACCTCACTCCTTGATGATGTCACATTGGGAATGTACTGGTGGTGTGGGATTATGCCCATTTATTGTCTGTGAAGGCAGAGTTGCCCACAGGAGCTGTTTTACTGCCAAGTTGCCTTGAGTTGCCAGGCTGGTGTCAAACTAGCAATAGCGTTAGAAATATCTTGGGGGAGGGTTCTTCCTATTTGCTCATCTCCAGCTACATGTAAAATAACGTCTAGTGAGTTTAGAGATCTCCCATTCTGTCCACCTTCCTTATAACAAATCCGCTCATGTATTTGTAGAAAAAATTTCATCAGCTTCCTTAGACACGTACAGTACTGCATGGTGAGATGTGTCCCTTAGAACTCGCACTGAAGGGAATTTGTGGACCCTGAAGTCAGAAATCGAAAAAATGTTTCAGGTCATCTGAACCACCTGCATAAGCCGCATCTAGCCCCAGAGGGAACAGTAGTTTTGTGATCTCTGTGTTCACAGGAGAGACAACATAGGCAATAGCTATAATTTCTTACCTCATCCATGCTAGTGAATCTTTTTGCAAAACACTTTAAAAGTGAATCACCTCCAAGCCCCTTTAAAAGTAAGCACATACTGGAGGCTTCCTGCCACTGCTTCAACCCCTGTATGGTCAAGATTTGTGTAGTAGGGAAGAACTGACTTTCACATGTAAATGGGCCCCAGTCGTACTTGTTTTGATATGCTTAATGAGTTAAAAAGAAACAAAAACAATATTGCAAATGTAGGCTGACAATGCAATGTTTACCAGTTCTGACTTAAAACTACTGAGCATAAGGAAGAGGGCACGAGTTTATCAGCCTTGCAAAAAATGTCACTTAACCAGATGACCCCTGGGCACATAATCTCAGTCACCTCTTACCGTATCTCCGTAGCTTGCGCCTGCCAGCCAATGGGTTCAGCCAACGCAACTTTCAGCAGAAGCTGGCGATGCCACCCCAAGACGGGATTCTGCTACTGCAAGCCAGGTGTGGCGGGCCCCAACTGCGATAGATGTCTCATGGGCTACTGGGGCTTTGGAGAAAATGGCTGTCGCCCTTGTGACTGTGCCAGAGACTGCGACCAGCATACTGGAAACTGTTTCAATGGGTAAAGAAGCCCTCCTTTGGGTTCACTTTGAGATGGGATTCTGTGAAATGAAACAAAGATTAAATGAAATATTGCAGCAATGACGGTACTTGGAGGATGCTGTCGGGTGCACAATCATTTGAAAAGGTGGCTGTAAATCATGAAAGGTTTCTTAGATTCCATTTGGTGGCTGGCACACTTCTAAGCCCATTGTATTATCCAAGGCAATCTTGAATTGATGACTTTTTGCAGTAATAACAGGCAACTCCACAACCCCCTGGAAGCATGTACAGCATCTTCAAATACACCTGTTTGCCTTGGGAATAGATGGAAGTCTGGAGAGCTTGCCTCTCATCTGTGCCCAGGGTAAAATGAATTACAAGGTCTCCCTCTTGTTTCTAGAGGGCAGGCATCTGTACCCCAAACATGCATTAATTGGTACAGAAATCCTATGATTTGCTGAGTGACTGCAGTTCTATGGTTCTGCAGGAGTCCTCAGTGCCTAGTGACATCAACAAATGGTCACTAACTTTGAGTTACTTAATTCAGTAAAAACAAACAAACAAACAAAAGCAAAAAAGGCCCAATACATAGTTACTTTAAAAAATGCTAAGTCAGCAGTGGTAAGGCCTAGGTCTTTTGATGTCTGTACATGGCATGAAGTCTTGCTCTTATTTTCACTCCCAACCTGAAGAAAGCAAGCTCTGTCTGGATACAGCCACATGCTACAAAAAACTGCTTCCCACACATCTCTTTTCCTAACCAAGTCTTCTCTTTTACGTGTCCCCCCAGCTATGACAATGAGCCATTCTTTAACATCCCTGTTGGGGGACGAATCCCTGACCTTGTGCAAATGCCAACCAACGAGAGCGAAGAGGAGTGGAAATGGAATGACCACGAGCAGGGATTTTCTGCACTGAGGCACCCAGGTACAGCCCAGAGTCTGGGAACATTCAGTGACTTCGCTCAGTGCCAGTTCTTTCTTCTCTCCACCCTGACTTAAATTCCCCCACTCATCTCTAGTTTGTCTGTCCCCCAGCTGCTGGCAACATCTGTTAATCTGAACTATATAGGTTATCATTACACTTATATTGTTATTTTCCAAACTAACTGTACTATCCAACTTTGGTTTTAGAAATTGCTAAGTCATGAACGAGACTGTGTGGAAAAAAGACTCTCCTTTTGTTGTCATAATTATAGTCATAATGCTTATGATTTTACACAGCTCCTGCTCAAGCATTCAGTTGCTGTTCAGAACTTCAGATGCTGTTTGTAAAAAGATGGTGTCAGCCATCAGTGAAACGCACTACCTATGGGGTGGAATGCAAGCGATTTTCAGAGTAAGATATTCCTCAGGGCACAGCAACTGAGGAGAGAAAGTAACATATACTGTATCCAGCTAAAGGTACAAAGTAGGCTTAGAGAATGAGGTGGAGCCTTTAATGTTTAAAATAGTTCTCAGTTTTGTTGCCACGTGTGAAGGTCAGAACTTAACCAGCACCAATGGCTCTGTAAGACCCAGAGGTAATAGTCCCACCTATCGCATAGCTTGACTTTTCTGAGGGATACTACCTTGATATCAGCATGGATCAGCGTTTCTTAGCTTATGGGATGGAACAAGGGTATTATTATTTACATTATTTACACCTGGATCTGATTCTTACAAATATCTTCATTAGTGTCAGTTTATTAACTCTACAATAGACCCCATGAGGGCTGCATTTTACTTGACAGTACTGATCAGATTTCAGAACAATTACTGTATCATCTAACATGAAACAGATTTTCAAATAACTGAGCTCACTCTCAAGCTTACTCTTAAGGTCCATCCAGATACAACTTTATAACTGAGTATCCTGTGCTTTTCTTTCTCATGTCCTGGCTCTTCTCCAACCCTTCATGTTTTGCGGTTCCCCTGCTAGAAAAGTGTGTGTGCAAAGAAAAGGTGCTTGGAAGCGTCACTGACTTCTGCCAAATGAAATACGCTTATGGTAAGTGGGTGACATGCTCTCGAGGTATGGTAATTTCACAATGTTCCCTCTATTAGCTGATAGCTATGAAAAATGACTGGACTGGCTAAGTCACGAAATAAGAGGTAGGATTTCTTCTAGCTTTGTTGTCTAGTGACATGTTCAACTTCTGATCGGAACTGAATAGCATTTTTCATGCAAGGCTCTATGGTGTCTCCTTTCCACCCAGTTAGCTTCCCTCTTTACAGCAGGAGCGCTAGAATTGTAAATCACTGGAACGGTTGGCCTCTACATCAAGAATAAATGACAGAAACCTTGCATCTAACCTGCCATTGGTTTTGCACTCATTGTGCAGGTTCAAATGGCCATGCTTATTTACCAAGAGTATATTTAATACCGTGGTTTATGAACACTGGGTTCATGCAATCCCATGAAGCAAGAAAGGAAATCTCTGGGATCCAAAGGTTTGATGTGCTTGTGTCATGATGCAACAAAGCCTGCTTGTGGGGCCGATCTAGATGAGACTACCCTGCCAAAAAGTTATGGGATCCTATTAAATTAAAGCAACAGGAATGTATCATGGCAACCAGATGCTGGGCCACAAAACAAAAATGCTTTTTCTCGTTTGTTGTGCAGTTATGGAATTTTAGCCATGTGACGTGCCTGCAGTCTGATGGTAAACTCCCTGGCTTCCTTCCTGTAGAGCAGACAGTCCCTTCCCACAGGACAAAATCATTGAGAGGCCAGTGTTAAAGCTCAACACAAGTTCTCAAACAGTGAAATACAAAGCCTAGAATCAGTGCAATTAAAATCAGACTGTCAGCTGCTGATCTGTTTTTTCCACCCTTCCTATGTATACATACAAGTGCTTTCCTATTATTTCCAAGCCTTTGACACCAGCCCATTAAAAAGTAGTTGCCAAATAACACAGTGAAAGGATCAGTTAACTATTTCAATAGAAAAATCTATTTTTTCTGCTCCAAATTTATTTAGAAGAACCATGACTGAAGTGGACAAGTATTTGAATACACTTTCTGTACAACTGCAGTGTTTTTTCATGTCTTCTTTCAAGGTGTTAAAGTTCTACATTTTAGCAGCATAAAACAAAATTCATCTAGAAATTCCTTGTTGGTCTCTATCTTGATCTGTTTTCCGGCAGTGATAAAAGCAAGAATCCTATCAGCTCATGACAAAGGGACCCACGCAGAAGTTGTTGTGAAAGTGAAGAAGGTCCTGAAATCAGGCAAAGTGAAAATTGCTCGGAGCAACAGAAGCATCTACCCAGAATCCTGGACCAACAGGGGATGTACATGTCCCATTCTCAATCCTGGTAAGGACAAAATGCTTAACAGGTATTTTCCTTCCCCTGTAAACAGTGGTGGCAATTCATTATGAACATTAGCCATGGCCACTCAACACTTCCCATCAGTCTTTCCAGGGCAGAGTCCTTTGATTCATCCACACTAAAGAGGCAGTCAATAGACAGCTGCAGTAAAAAAGCTTTTTCTTATCAGATAACAAAGTTTTACCAAAAAGCCCAAACTTCCCTGGAAGTGTTTTACTTTCAGTGACTTTGTTTGATTTTCTAGAATATTTGTGACTAGGAGAATGTTTGTGAGGAAAAAAAAAAATTCCTGTATTTCTATGTCCAAAGAGTTTTCTTCCTCACTCTGTATTCTCACATCACTCTCTACTTCTTTTTGGAAAAACTAGAAATTATTAGGAAAATTTGGGCAAGTGGAGGAAATTAACTTCTATGTCTTCGTAATGGTTTCAAATAATGAAAAGTCTTTCTCCTTTCTTCTACTATAAATTCTAGTGCATTCAGTGGTTTGTTCCATCAAAACCTAAAGCTGACAACCTGAAGCATATCAGAAACCAATCATGGGTGGGGAGCATAAAACCAAATGAATTTCATTTCAAACCCAAGTAAGACAGGCAAATCTTTAATAATTAGAAAAATAATCTTTTATGTAAATAAAGCCCATCTTTTTATAACCAGTTTAGGATAGGTCTCTAGGTTTGATCCCTAAGGACATTCTAACAGAATGATCCATGTTTTTTCACTTTTAATTATGGGAATTTCCTTGCAGCAGTGGAGTGGAGTAGGGTAGTGGAAAGCAGCAACCTTCTCCCCAGCTCTGCTGCAGGCAGAAACAACACACTATAGCCTGCAAAGCTCCATACTAGTGCTGAGGAATGTTACCAGGGGCCGAGCAGATACATTTCTCAATTCAGCCTTCCCTATGGCTGCCTTTCCTGCAATACAACTTAGTGGACCACAAAGAGAAATACATTTACTTGAACAACAGATGAAATCTATGGGTAAATCTCAGAATCCTACAAATTTGAGCCTGGACTCTACTTTTTTCCAAGTAGAATCATGGAATCATATGGGTTGGAAAAGACCTTTAAGATT
Source organism: Egretta garzetta (assembly GCF_000687185.1). Lineage (NCBI taxonomy): Eukaryota > Metazoa > Chordata > Aves > Pelecaniformes > Ardeidae > Egretta > Egretta garzetta. The sequence goes on along the minus strand of NW_009259719.1, from coordinate 441,815 downwards.
CATAGAGTCCAACTGTAAATGTAACACTCCCAAGTCCACCACTAAGTCCCTACATGTCCCTAAGTCCCCACATAGATGCTAGGTGTGTGTCTAATTCTGACAGATTTTGATTACTCACAACTTTCCTTCATATCACTGGAAGTTCCAAGACTTTGAGACCATGTCCTGGGATCAAATCCCAATAAGACAAAGACTTCGGGTGTCATTAGGGTGACTGGTAGTGTATGCTGGGTATCATGTTTCATTATTCAACCTTACACCACAGAAAACACTGACTTGCCATCATTCTAAAAGCAGCACCCCATAGAAAAATTACCCCATGTTTTTTCCTCTGAACAGATTAAAAACATATGCACTGAGTGAAAGGAATTCCTTGTGTTTCACTTAAAATGTGAAGTTCAATCTAACCTTTAAGACAAGTTCTCAGCTGAAGTTAGCCACATACAAGAGTCAGCTGTTTTAGGAATGGCTGTATCAAATCAAACTCTGTATGAATTTTTTCCTGTCATGGCAAAATGAACTGTACTGTCTCAGAAACAAACTTTGTCATCCATTATCTGTATCAAGTGAAAGACTGCATCTGAATTTGCATTGAGGTGTGATATGGACCCTGAGCTCTCTTTTTGGGCGTAGTTCTTGACTTTGTACATAAAATTTTTGGCTTAAGGTAGGTAGTCCAAATGAATAAGGTGTTTTCCTTTACTTAAACTCCAGTGGCACAGTTGTGCATAATTAAGTATTTATCAGTGCTCCCTATGAAACTGTGGAAGCCCTGAATCAGATGTGAATAAAACATATTGCTTAAAGATGATGATCCCACACAGATATTTGAACAGGGAAAATATCACAGGACATTTTTCTCCTTTGTACCTCTCTAGCTTTACTTTGCACCTCTTTAGAAGCATAGGGCTGAAGACATAGAGCTCAGAAATTTAGAAGCTAGAGATACAGGTGTTATGCCATTGACTCTTGATATAAATAAAGATATAAATAAAGATATAAATAAAGACCTATGGACAGGTCCCCATCACTGCAGTTCTGCAGATTTCAACACACTGTTTGACTGAAGCCCTGCCCCAAGATCACAGCAGGCCTTGACTCACAGTAGAAACCTTGCTTTTTATCTCTTCTTGGGTCTTTTAAACCTTCCTTTCTATACAAGCATCAGCAATTGCTTCCCAGCACACAAGGAGGAGGGCAGTAGCAGCAGGAGGGGACAAAGGCATAAGTAAGTAGCCACCAGATCACTGCAGATCTGCGTACAGAACCTCACACATAACTTGCCATGGCTGGGCCTCTGTTTCTCTAAATACTGATCAATGAGGGGATTTTACTTACTATGGTTAATACAACACAAAGAGTGCTTATACATCTACTAAGGCAGTGACAAGATTGTTAGTAGTACTTGTTTCTTGTCTCCATGTGTAGCTACCCACTTTTTTGTTCACAGACCTCTTTTTTGAGGCTCTGCTACCTGTATCTTAAGGTTATAATCTAGGAAGACCAGCTTACTATTTTCATATATAATACCAGCTTCCACATCTGTTCAGATCAAACAGATCTATAAGTACCTATACAAGCCAGGAGTAATGCTACTGAAGCACATGGAATTACAATGGCTTAAAACAAAGGTCAGACAGAACAGACTCAAGCCTGGTCATCTGCATATGGAGGTGTTGAAGTTGTAAGTGGTAGGGCCACTGGAACTAAATCAATTTGTAGTTGTAATTCCTGAGTGTAGTATGACAACATGAACCTGTGTGCCCAAGAGTCAGCAGTGACAATACGCACGTGAAGGTATGTTTACACATAAGATGGCACATGCATAAACTGGATGAAGCTGGCTAAGATGCTACATGCCAGATGCTTATGAAATAGAGAAATTCTGCATAAAAACTGAACTATTTATTGACTGAAGTTTTTCTTTTTTTTTTTTTTTTTCTTAAACTAGGTACTGACTATCTGATAGCAGGCCAGGAGGACTCTAGGACCAGCAAACTCCTTGTGAACATGAACAGCCTGGTGAAACCCTGGAAAGCATATTTGGGAAAACAAGTATCAGATATTCTTCGGACTGGGTGCAAATAATTTCTGCTTCAGAAGTTACAGTGCTGAACTTTGCCTTTTAGTAACACTGCAGTGAAAGGTGTAGTTAGTTCATGTGTTTCCATTCAACATGCTCCTAGCTGAAGTGATGAAAGCAGATCTACCATCCTTTCTGCTTTCACATGCTTAGACAGGAAACTTGGGACATAACTACTTTTTTCAAAAACCACACTGCCTTATCACACAAAATTAACTAGTGCATCATACATAGGTTACAAGTCAGTTCTTAATTTGAACCTGATTCCATGCAGCCAGAGAATCATTTTACAAGCAAAACTAGAGATATGGATTAGTGTTTCTGTATTTCAGGTCAGAGCCTGATATTAATATGCATAAGCTGCTTACATAATGCATTCGTTACTTGGGTGTAGTTTTCTTTATAAGCGACCACTAACAGGCAGCAATTTCTTTCAGCTTTACAGTTGGCATAATACTAAACAAGCATGTCGAATAATACTCATTTAGAAGAGCTTGGATTGCAGCCTGATGTTAAATCAATTATGCCAAAATAACCGGTTGCTTTCTAGAAGGCAGTATTATCCCGTTGCTGAACGGAACAAACTAACATATGACTTATCTTGGGGCAAGGTCCTTTATAGATGTACATTGCTAATATCAATGCTTAGGCCTGAGGTCTGCTGCAGAAAGCACCTTGGCTCAAACTTGATTCCAAATCCAGCCCTTTCTCTTTAAGGTCATTTTGCTCTTTGCTGTAGTACTTCAGTCTGTAACACCACGAAGATTTCACAGCGATTACCACTAAAAGGCCTTATGCTAGGAAAGAGCCAAAACACGTGAGGAACTGGTAGCTGCTCTAAGGTTGAGACTGTGACACCACAAAAGCTACAAGGCAGAAGCAGGAGGAGGTAAATGGATTGGCTGGACTGTGTATTAAGTGAGGTAGCTATAGTTACTGGGAGAGCAACCTGGCTATTCAAACTGCGCTCAAGACCACTGGCATTTGATTGCACTTAGTGCTTTCATTCTGCTTTATTTCTCTTGGTCACACTTCAGGTTAAGATACTGAAGCTAGGCTTATTTCCCATTGTGCCTGAGGATTATTTTTCCCTCCACAGGGTACAGGAGCAGCAATATCTGCACTCTAGGTAAAAATAGTTCTGTTCTGCAAAAGCATTCTTTCTAAATCTATTTTACCCTACCATATAGTAATTAAAAGGTAGCTACTTACACCATTCCCTAACACAGTATTTTGAGGAAACTGTAGTTTAAGACCTGTGTCCCCTGTTTAAGGACTCACGATCAAATGAAGCTGGTTGGAGCACATCCCCTCATCAAGTAAAGCAGAAATTAAAGAGAGTCGATCTATTCTTTCAGGGGGTTACAAAGAAAAAGCATGCACATATGCTACTTCTGCGTATTTCTATTCCATATCTATAATTTTTTAATGCTCTCAGGAAAGAGGAGATACCTTCATTTAGCACTGTCTGACTGGCACATGACGCAGCTAGAAAAACTTAACACTAATGCAGATGGATGGAAGTCCCAGTCTATAACTCAGGCCACCAGTTTGTTCTCTTTATCACTGGGAACCTGGAAAACCAGATTCTTTCATGCCATTTTTTGCTGTTTTCCTTTTAACTTCATATTGGTTGAATAGCAGAAAAATCCTCAGCTCATTTAGAAATGGATGATGGGCAGATACTTACAAAATAAAAGCCCCACTTCTCTCCCGACAGTGCGTAAACAGTGTTTCTTCCTCCCCCCTTTTCAGAAAGTCTCCCTTCATTGCCATTGCTTTCCCTCTTTCACTTCATTATTCATTTGTTGTTACTTAAAGTGGTATCCAACAACATGGCATCTCCAACAAGCCATTTAATTAATGCAATAAAACACTTTTTAACCAAGGAATTTCACTTAATTTGAAATGTCAGCTTACAGAAATTAAGAGCATAGCAACTGTGTTCTTTACCGTCTCCAGAAATTGTCTCGCAACAAAAAGATTGACTAGTTCTCTTTCAAATATCAATAAAAATAAAGATGTGTACATGAATTTACAGTCTGTTCTCAAAGGGCCTCTCAGAATAAATGAAAATCAAGTATAGGTTTAGAACTAAGCTAAGGAACATGCTTTTCAACACAGGCCATTTTACCTGCAGGGGATCTTATTTAATGATTATCATATTTTGGTTTATAGTCAGTGCCATATTAAATCAAACTCCCTTATTCCACTTTTTGTGCCAGATTGGTGATTTTGTGGGGAGGGTAAACATCTGTGTCGTTCCCTTCTGTGGAAGAAAGTTGGTTTTTTTTTTTTGTTTGTGGTTTTGTTTTTTGGGGTTTTTTTGTTTTGTTTTTTTTTTAAACACTCTCATTTACATCTACTGCTAGTAGAAATAGAAATACTATGTGGAACAAGAATATTGATACCCTCGTGTGTTCTCTTGGGGCCTGCTATAATGACTAACAAATGCAAACACCATTGTATGCAAACAGGATAACTCATCAATATCTGACACATTTCAGATATCTCAGAAGTAGGTGATGTGTAAAGTGAGTGGGGGAACCCCCAAAAGATTCAGATAGTTTCTTTTCCTCCTTCTAATTTCCCATTCTTTTTGAATCTCTAATTTACTTGTAGGTACCTATATAGCTAAGTGTACTTCATTCCCTCCATTAGCTAGAAACATTGCACACTTTGTTCCAACTACTAGCTCTTGTTTAAAGGTTTTGCTCTATAGAGTAGCAGATATTCCATAAGCACGGAATTTGAAAGTCAAAAATGAAAGCACATTAGGGTGAGTCAACACTGCAAAGTGACTTTTTATCGATACCACTACTTCTGCTAATTGGGTATATCTGAGTTGACAGAGAAGAAAATAAAATAATAAAGTTCCAACTCACACAGAGTTGTGCAATCCCTTTGTTCTGCAGTGCTACAATCCAGGTAGCCTGTCTGAAAATAAGTATCTAAATAGAAATTAAGTGCATAGAGCAAGTTAGAACAGCTATTGATTAAAGAAGAGATGAGAAAGCTTAAATTGATCACCATAAAGCTCTGGAAGGGAAAAAAGTTATTTTCTTGTGTACTGGTGCCTGAAATGAAGACGAGCATGAGAGAGTGCAAGATGACAACTGTCTTCCTAGTAGAAGTTGTTCTATATTCCTCAGAACAAGCAAACAAGGTCATACACAGGAAATTAAAATAACTACCACAGAAGTACCAAAAACCAATTGTTTTGTAGGCCTGTGTACGATAGCACATGCCTTGTGATCCTCTCTGTGACTGTGTGTCTTAGGTGGCACTGCAATATGAAGAATACTGACATGGAAAAAAGGATGCATTTGGCCAGTATAGAAATGGCTGAACAGCTTCTTTCAGTAAGTCTAAAGTGGGACCCATCTTTAAAATGGCCACACGAGCAACCCGACAGTACACAAACAGACAAGGCGTCTCAGAAGCAGTAGCAACCACGCACCAAACAGTAGCATTGATGTATCACTTGGAAATCCTGCATAAGGATGAAATGAAAGCCTTTACCCACAAGAAGGGATGTCTGGAAAGCTGTGGAAAATTTAAAATAGGGCAGGTTTGAAGCAGAAGCACATGTAACTTTCCACAGATAGCAGCAAACAGGATTGCTGGAGGTCAAAGTAGCTCTCCAACAGCTGTGCAGCACATGTATCCATGAATAGATGATCATTCTGGCAACATAGACCCTCAAAGCATCAAAGTAGTTCATTAAATGGCCACTGTGAGTGCTGAACCCTAACTCCAATGAACTGACGTATTGCTACTAATGCTTCTCCAGCTTCTGCTCTTGGTGAGCAGCTAAGAAGGAAAACGTACCTATGCACAAGCTTTGTGCACTGCTCTTCTGAGAGTGGCTCACTGCTATAAAGAATAAGTTTTCTCTGTAGCATTTACCATGTCTCATAATTTTTCCATGCTGCTTGATGTAAGCTTTCTTTGAATTGATATAATTCACATGATGTGCTCCCTGAAGTCCCCAGACCTGGAAAAGTTAGTGTGTTATTTGTTATGTGTTGTAGCACTTTTTTTTTTGTACTTAAAACTTCAATTAAAAATACTCAGATAATTCTATTGATGTGAGGTTTGGGATCTATTTTTAAAATTTTAAACCATGCAATCCTCAAACCACATGCATATTAATTCTTTTTATGTTAATAAGCCACAAACATTCCAAACATCAGGTTATTGCTTCGATAGCGTTAGCAGAGAGGCAAATGGAGAAAAGCATTTAGCTGATAAGGCAACCATGACACACGTTATTTTTCTACGGAGGAACTTAGCAAATAATATATTTTTTTTTGCTATGAGAACATGTACAGATTAGAAACACAAATCAGGCACAGTCAATTTATGTAAATGGCATGTTAATTCAATAATTGATCAAAACCCAATCCTGCAAAATCTTACATGTAGGTACTTGCAGGTACTTACTTTCCATAAGAAATATACACATTACATCTAAAAATATACACATTAGGTCTAAAAAAAAAAATACTTAGCAGGTACTAAAACTGCTCCTTTACACAGAGTTGATTTGCAGGATGCAAGGCAGGAAAACAGAAATGCCTGACAGGTAGGTGGAAGATGCCCTACCTACAAATGCTCAGAACTTAGGTAGATAGAAGTCTGCTTGTGTCAGTCTCCATACTTAAAATCAAACCAGTGCATTACAGAGACTTACCCTCGCAGCTCTACATTAGATTTGACTCTTTGGGGTCCTGTGCCAGTTCTTACTTTACCCATATACTTCTATTGAGAAAACTGTACCTCCAAGACCCAGTCTTCATTCTTCACACGTTAACAACACCATAAATATTACCATAATTCTTTTGTCTTGTGGCTTAGTGATAAGAAACATTATGATGTACTACTTGCAAGTGCACAGGTCTGAGTCTTAAAAGAGAATCTTGATGCAGGAGACTGTCCCTGTATATTGGTACTAGATAGTAGCTTTATATCAGGTGTAGTGCTTTCATGACAAGTAACACAGGCCAACATGGGACAATGTACAGTACAAGTTCTGCTAGCCCAGATGCTCAGGCCCTCGGGTCTTCTGCATTTGAAAAACCATGAGTCTAGCTCTGAAAACATTAACTCCAATTAATTTGTAACATGGCCTTTATGAGAAAAATCAAAAGCACTGAGGATATTTCAATTGTTAACTGTGCAGGTAACATCCATTAATAACATCTGTACACACTCCCAATATAAAAACGTAGTGGTTATCAACTGGACTAATTCTAAATCAGCAGCTTCACACAGCATGGGAAATGCTAACAAGCATGGCATCTAACTATCAAATTCTGCTAACCCTCGCTTGTTCCATTCAGGGCCAAACTGGAAGAAAATCAGCTGGATCCAACCTAGTTCATTAGTTTAGGTTCTTTATATCGCAAGGAGAAAGAATAGATGGCCCCTTGAGGCAGGGAAGGGAACGCAGCCAATACCTGTAAGGAGAAATGTGGCTGGCTGTAGGGGAGAAGGAAACAATCCAGTATTTGGGGGCATATGAGAAGGAGACAAAATAGAAGCAAAAGGAACAGGGTGGAGGCAGAAACACTCATAATAGTAAGAAAAAGGCCAGAAACCACAGATGTAGAAATCAAACCCCTCTTCCCCACACACAGCCCCCTATGAAGGGAATGAGTGCATATGAGGGGATGCTTTCACCTTCTTAGGAGGCAGAAGGAACTTACAAAGAAATCAACCGGATTTGTCATCAGGTCTGGTACAACAAATCCTATCTACACTTACCCTCCACATCATTGTTGCAGCATCTCGGTTAATCTGCAATGTGCAATCACAACAAATCTTCCTGTGCTCCTTGTTTTTGCTATAACAGGGCCTTCATGAGCTGTCTGCTCACAGATATATCAATACCAATTTGTAAAAAATAAAAAAAAAACCCCACACCACCAAAAAGGACATGGAACTGTTGGAGCAGGTCCAGAGGAGGGCTACAAAAATGATCCGAGGGCTGGAGCACCTCTCCTATGAGGACAGGCTGAGAGAGTTGGGCTTGTTCAGCCTGGAGAAGAGAAGGCTGCGGGGAGACCTGATTGCGGCCTTTCAGTACCTAAAGGGGGCCTATAGGAAAGATGGGGAAAATCTTTTTAGTAGGGCCAGCTGTGACAGGACAAGGGGGTAATGGTTTTAAACTGAAGCAGGGTAGGCTTAGACTGGATATAAGGAAGAAATTCTTTACAATGAGGGTGGTAAAACACTGGAACAGGTTGCCCAGAGAGGTAGTGGAGGCCCCATCCCTGGAAACATTCAAGGCCAGGTTGGACGGGGCTCTGAGCAACCTGATCTAGTTAGCGGTGTCCCTGCTCCTGCAGGGGGGTTGGACTAGATGACCTCTAGGGGTCCCTTCCAACCCAAAACATTCTATGATTCTATGAAAAAACATTTCTTCTTGTTTTAGAGATTGCCTCTCCATTCAGGCTCTGGCTGCTGACTATAATTTATGCTAAGAACATGGAATTCACTGGAGGAAACATACACACAGAAAAGAAATAAAGGAGAAGTAAAGTAAGTAACAGACAGGGAAAAAAAAAATCACAGCACTGTATTAGGCAGCCACAGCCACGCACTCCACTCCTGACACCACTGCGTGAAACTTGCCACCTCGAGTTTATTTTCCTTGAACTACAAAAAACTTTTTTTATATATCAAGAAGCAAACACTGCACTCTCCACAAGCAGGACAGAATATTTCATAATTTCAATTAAATTAGCAAGTGGCAGAAATTTAAGCAACATTCCAAGCATTTCAGCGTGTTGTACGGGGCTACTTTCAGTGGCTCTGAGTGCATGAAAAGGCTGTTTCAGCTTGAACCAGTGGAAGAGTGCACAGGGTACTCTAATCATAAAACCTTGTGCTTCTGGCAGTGACGGGTGCAAAACCCATTGCAAGCTTTTACTAATGCTATTAACGTGTTAAGAGCAGCAGTCTGAACTGCTCAGGGTATCTTTAGTAGAAAGTTATGTACTACATTTACTAATATTTCAGTATTCCAGTAGTCTTTGAACTATTTCTTGGCCTTCATAGTATGAAGAGCATCGATATTTGAGAAAAAGATAGTTGCTGCTTCTTCCATGCTCAGCTACAGATCCGTAAGTCTTGAACTAGAATTCTAGTCATCTTACCCTACGCAGTCAGAACTAGCCTACAGTGAAGAACACTGGGGAAAAAAAAAAGCCTAGTATCTTACTGCTTCAGGCCTTAAGAACTTCATACATACGAATTCACCCCCAAATGACTTAGCTTGACATTTTAAATAACTTTGCACTGATCCATTTACCGTGTTAGGTACTACCTTGCACTAGTGGGAAAGAATTATAACAGTGATGTTTTAACTGTTGCTGCACTTTCTCCACTCTTCCTCTATTGGGTGAGTCTTCTCTCAAGTTCTCAGTATTCCTAACAAAACATCAGCTCCAGAGGGGTTAAAAGCAGTTTAAAAACAACTGCAGACAGGCTGGTGCTGTTCAACAAAATGAAGTCACGTCCAATGAATAGAGACGATTAAGAATAAATGACAAACTGCTGGTAGCTTCTCTACACTGTTACACACTAGCACTGCTAGAATTTTAATGAGAAGTAAAACAAGAGTCTAGTCTAAGCAGCATGTAATATCCTTTTTTTCTTCCCTAGGAATAAGGAAGTAGGTTCTACCTATTAAAGTAACAGCTTTCCTCAAAGAGATTCATTGACGTATGATCAGATAAATGCCTTAGATGAACAGGAGACATCGCTGTAAGGTTTAACAAGGACATTCTCAATAAGAACTGCATAGGACGTAGATCTTGTTTCCAACACAGCCCTGCCAGATCCCCAGATCTAATGATCCTTAGAATAAACTGCAAGATAACATCTCCCTCTAGACACAGTTTCGTACATCATTCCTGTTGCAGCGAAGAAAAAAAAAGGTCACTTTCACACCTGAAGGAAGGTCATCTCCTTAGGAAGGGTACTAAACAAGTTAAAGTTAGGCCTCCGAAATGCAGGTGGATTGTACTGCAGAGAAAAACAGGGGAAAAAAAAAAAGAGTAACTTTTAAACACACCCTGAAAATGCAATTTAACCTAATTTTAACCACTTTTCAGTAGTTAACTATATTTTAGAATATATCTTATGTTAAAACATTCACTTAGACAAGTTTTACAGGCAATCTTTACCCTTATCAGGACATGTGATACATGGTCCACTGATTCACGTTTAAGCTGACTGCAGGAACAACCCCATCCTAACAAGCAAATTATCACAAGTTATATATGAATTTGTGGCCTGCATCATGCAGGTGTTCCAGCCAGCTGGCTGACTGCAGGAACAACCCCATCCTAACAAGCAAGTTATCACAAGTTATATATGAATTTGTGGTGTTCCAGCCAGCTGATAACAGTCCTTCCCAGCCTTCAAAACTATGGCTTGTTTCACCACTGCATTAACTCCAGAATAACAAGGGTGTGCAACAACTGAATAAGTAAAACTGGAAAACTGAAGTATTACATGGTAATATTGTACAATGCAGTATTTTAGAAGCAATGATAACAAGTCTGTAGGAAGAATACAATTAAACCCATCTCTTTTTATTCTAAAACCGAAGTGGATAAAATCCAACTGGGATTATATGTACACATATAATACATAATGTGCACACATAATACTCAGTTCAGGCTGAGTCATTTGTATTAAAAACATAGTCTATTACATTTAGAAGTGCTTCATGCCTTGTTAACAGTTCCTTTTAGCTAAACTCTGATAAACATTAAATCAAACTCAGCACATCGGTTATTATAGGACAGAAATCAACTAAAAGGCATAGAATTAAATGAAGAGCAATTATTTCATAATGAAAGCTTTCCTTCTCCCCACCAATGACTACTTTTGACTTGACATATAAAAGCACTGTATATAAAATCATTAAATAATTACTCCATGCAAGTAATTTCTCAAAACCATTTAAATCTACTACTCTCCCCAGATAAAGAGTCAAGGCATTATTTATGCAGAAAATAAGAAACACATTAGAACAAGACAGCAATACACAGCTTTAAGTTTTGTATCCAGACAATAAAAATGCAGCTTATCATCTACTTATTTCACAAGCTTACCATATATTGCCAGGGATCAATTAATCATCTTTATTACATACTAAAACAACCACTGACTGATTTTAGATTTAAAATGGAAGCATGCAACTATAAGGGGAAAAAAATTCAAACAAAGTGATGCTGGGAAACAACAAACAGGTAATTACATTATCTGTACATAGACAACTGCATTAGTTTACACAGCAAATTCCAGACAATGTATTTTTTCCCCATTCATCTAGAGTTAAAAACAAGCCTGCTACTAGAGATGGAAAAGAAATCTCCATGTAAATTTTGCAATACTTTCAAGGGATAGATAATGGTCAAGACAGACAACATTGCATCATCAAAATCAAGCTGCAGTGTCCACACTGAATAGCTTCTCTTTCTTTACTTTTATAGGTCCAAGGAAGTGGCAATACATATTTACTGTTGATTGACCTTCTAATTCCCAATCTTTCACTGAAGTGCAAGCTATACTACGTAGTTGTCATGAACAGAAGGAAGCCTGACTGCATTTTACTTCTCTTAACATAGCAAAATACAAATTCCAAGACAGAAAATGCACTCTAAGGACTAAACCAGAAAACAGGTCTCAACATACAGTCCTAATTACTTGTCAAGCAAATCTTTATTATTTTTTTTACTGGTTAAAAAAGAAATCAGACAAAAATAGAAGAGGCTGGCACTCACAGCAGGAGTAGAAGCAAAGGCAGCAGGGGTGGGCTGAAGAAGTGTGGAGAATGAGAGGCTTCCCCCCCCCGCCCAGGGCTAAGTTACATCACTTTCACTTTTAAGGGATTATCCAGAACACAAATGCAGTGAAGTGATGACAGTTACACTAATTTCTAACAATGTATTGGATCTAGCACAACAGTTTACCAAGCCACAGCAGAGCCAGAAAGAAGCAACCCTATCCTAAACACACCTTCAAATATGATAGATTATATACTGCTGTCGTGGTTTAACCCGGCTGGCAACTCAGCACCACGCAGCCGCTCGCTCACTCCCCCCCCTCCCTCAATGGGATGGGGGAGAGAATCGGAAAGAAAATAAAAGGTTAGAGCCGAGGGCTGAGATGAAGACAGTTTAATAAGAGAAAATAATAATAATGATAACAGAATATAC
>NW_009259719.1:417744-429270 GCF_000687185.1 Egretta garzetta | reverse complement strand
AGCAGGAGAAGCTCAAAAAGTCCTTGAGTAGTCTGAGCACTACATGGCAACAGCTGAAAACATCAGTGTGTTATCAACATTCTTCTGGTACTAAATCCAAAACACAGCACTGTGCTAGCTACTATGAAGAAAATTAGCTCTATCCCAGCCGAAACCAGGACAACTGCAAGTTCCCTGTCAGTGTTAGGTTCCAGTCCCTAGCTACTGTAGGGCCACAATTCTTGCATTTTATGTTTTGTACACAGATACTATAAATCCTGTTACAGAGGATAAATCCAAAACCTGTAGAGCATTGATGCAGTGTGGGAAAGAAAAGCACAGCAGAAAAAAATAGGAGGCAAAGTGTTCTTAGAACAGAGTGCCCCTTCACAAACACCTCTTGCTTCTTCACAAATAACGCGTTGGATTTCCATTTGAACAACCAAAAGCTTGGATGCATGCGATTTTTTTTTTATTTGGTGCCCAGTGTTTATCTGATTGCCTAAGATTTCATTTTCATGGTCTAACTGCCTAAGTGCCAAGGTTTATCACTGCTGCTTTTGTGCCCATTTACTCAGGTTGGCATTTTTCTTCCTACACCTGAAAGAGTCACACTGAGAAGCTCTGTCACACTTTGTTTCTTTTAAAAGCAGAGAGACACTGAGAGTATCTGCTATCCACACTCTCAGAACTGAGTAGTTGTCAGCCACTAAATTACCTACATTTTTTTTTTGATGATCCAACAGCTGTACTGAAATATAAGCAACTCAAACACACTGTGAAATTTAATAGAAATTCCCCTGAATCATTCAGAAGCATCATCACTGACATTGAAATAATTTATGCAAACAACAAGATACTAAAACTTTGTAAGGAAGCAATGTTGCCAAGCACTCACAACTGCTGCCTGCAGAGACAGGCAAGTGTTTAAACATTACTACTTACTGGGCTGCATTATTGCCACTACAACTTTTTATGCCTTGGTTAGCTAGCACATAAGGAGAGGAAAAAACCCCCAAACAACTCCGCAATGGACAGTTACTGAAGCCACAGGTACAATTTGTTTTGTAATACAGTTCTCAAAGCCTACATTTTGTTAGGAAAGAAAAACAATGTAGCATTCCCTTATCCACAGGATCATGAATTACTATTAATTATTTGCACCTCTAAAGTAGTTTTCAAATATTTTTTTAATAGCTGTTCAGGTCCTCTGTAGTGCTGGCTCATGATCCATAGTCTACTATAGCTACTGAAAATGCTTTACATTTTATACACCTTCCTGCCTGGGGCTGGGAAGAAAAAGAATGGGACAAGATTAAAAATCTGACAAGCTGAAGGAACTGATCTTCACAACCCACAAATTCATTCAAAGTCTGCTTACAACACAGAAGAGTATCCTAAATCCAAGCAGCATTAACAAAAAAAACCCACATCACACAAACAGGAGCTTTCAATGAAGGTAAAAATATTTGCTTTTTAATATGCACTTAAGTCACAGTATCTGTTTTGAGATCATTACACCAGGTAACATTTTCATTGTATTCTCAAAGTATTTTACAAGAGCCTGTCTAAACACTGAAGGAGCAAGTACTAACTAAAAGAACCCAAAAACTGTGGTTTCAGAGCAAAAAATAAAGCCAGTGACCAACATTCTTTACATTCAACAGTTGTGCAACACACTGCTTTTAAAAATGCAGAAGCCATCACAAGTAGTAAATGAAATCAAAGGAGATACACCATTCAACATATTTCTGGCAGTCCTTACCTGATGATGGAACCGTAATCTAATATGACCATTTGAAATTATTTTGAAAATTTTAGATTTATGTAATTTTTAATGTCCTGTATCACTCTGGCAAAAAAATCTTTAAGGGAAAACAATCATTTAATGCAATTTCTATTAATGGAACAGAATACATTTAAAAGAGCAGCTATGGATCAGAACATACTTAAATGAAGACAGACCTGGTGTGCTAGTGGAATTTTAGTTGAAAGCTATATAAAGACATTGTTCCAGTCAAAACTCAAGGAGAACTTGAAGGTAAAAAACAGCTGTTGAAATATTAACTGTGTCTGATAGCAGGTTACACAATACATATAGATACTCATTCTTTTTGCAGTATTTATTTGCAAGGCTGTAGCACTGAGATTTCTCCTTCAGCAATAAATTATTTACTATGATACAGTGCATAGAACAATGGTGAAACATTTCTTGACAACTCAGAAGAACAGACATACTGCAAAAGTCCAGGTCTCTGGAAGTGAGAAATGGAGACAACAGCCTCCTCGCATCTTCATTAGCTAGATCCCTTCTCCTCTTTGGCAGCAGAAGCCTCCATAGAAGCAGCTTCCAAATCTTTGCTTGACTTCTCTTTTTCTTCATTTTCATCCTCGGTCCACACAGTCTGATCCCTTTATTTCTTCTGTGCTATAGTGGAAACAAGAAAAGGCTGACTTGAACTGTTCCCCACAGGGACCACTAGCCATTCCACCCAGGCACGGGCAATTCCAATTGATATCTCCATTGGGCAATATCAATCCTGAACAAACAAAAGAAAAGAAAGAGTTAAGCGCTCCTTCCAAAAAAATTGATTTCAGTCAGTGAAAGCTGCTAGGTTGCAGGTGTAAACTGAAGTACTGGCAATGCCATATCAGTTCTGTAACTTCAAGGGTGCTGAACACCTTTCACTTCCTGGCCAGTCTGTTTCTCTCTGATCTGTATGAGCCTTTACTGAGCACAAGCGAGATTAGTTCTATATCCATGCCCAAATTAAGTCTTTCCTCCTGGACTACAGACTACTGAGAATATTCTAAGGAAACTGCAAAACAGATTGAAGTCAAGTAAATCCACTCGCCAGACTCTGTCAGGGGAACAAGCAAGCCTTAAAATTGTGTCATACAAGTCATAAGAATTTAACTCCAGTATTAAGGCTAGAATTCTTTTAAATCAAGTCGGATGGATGGATGCATTTTTATTCTTCTTTTAAATGAACTCTGGAATATTAACCCGCAACTTTCCCCCTTAAAATTTGAACTGGAAAAACAGATTTACAAAAATCAGTTTATTTGTATGACACAGATTAAGTCATGTGTCACAGAACACAAGGCATAGTGAGAGCAGGCCAGCCTGTCTGGTTCCCAGAAACCAAACTGTGCTTTAGATCACAACCAAAAGTGAGTTAGGTCTCACTTTAGACTCTAAACTGGAACAGCTGTAAATTTCTGCTCTGGAACAGTTAAAGTCATCACAGAAATACATCAGTGATGGAAGAGCAAGGTGAAGATTTAAATTGGCATATGTTCTTTGAGGCATCACCTGACTGGCACAATGAATTTCAAGCAGCAATCCAGAGAACTCATTTCCTCTGTAATATAATGGACTTGGTTGTGTGGGCTTCTAGAGTCTGTAACATATTGCTCTAAAGCAATACAACTCCATTCCCTTTTTCTACCCTGCATGAACATACATGTAGTCATGTTCATCTACAAAGAACAAGAAAAATGCTGTGTTGTGATCCAAGCTGGTTTCTTCTCCACTTTATCAGTTTGCTCTCCTCCTCTCTAGTAGTCTTCCCTAACGCCATCTTCAGGTTCAGTTTCTGCAGAAGCTAACAGCATGTGCATAAACCCCAAGTTTATATACTTTCCCTTTAGAAGCAGGCATGAAAATACCATTGTCAGAGACCAACGTTGCATTAATTCTCATCCAAACATGAAATTATATTTAGGGCCTGATGTAACTTGATGTTACCTAAAATAGCCCCACAGAATTCAATAAGCCTACTTATAGTCTTTGTCCTGTGGGATCGTGAAGTTCCAGACATATGTTTCACTCCCATACCAACTCCCTGAACACTAGGCCACAATATCATGAATCTTATATACTGGTACAGCAAAAGTAGCTCCATCATATCCATTGCTATGTTGAAAGGAATGAAAGGAAAACTCTACCCTGATTTACTATTTCATCAGTGATGTGCTCTAACTCAGTCAATGCAGTTCAGCACAAAATTACACTGTCAGTCAAATCTCAGTGTTGATCAGTCTCCTTTTCATTACAGAAAGTAGCAGCCTCCTTAGCATGATTTAGTCAACTACAGTAATAGTCATTTTCCATAGATCTTGCTTTATTCGGTGAGATAGTTTTGTAAAATATCTGTAATAATCACTGTACTAAGAAGGTATACCTAGTACAGTGCATCATGGCATCTCTAGCTGCCTGGAAGAAAAACAGAACTTCTGAGACAAGGAAATGGATGGCTGGTGCCAGATTCCTTATTGCCAAGGATAAGAAAGCAGAAGGATGTTGATCATACAGTATAGAAGAAATACATCTTGCTTTGTAAACTAGATTTTGAAGTCCTATTCCTCCTCACTAACATCAACCAGTCATTTTAAACAGTCATTTTTCTAACACTTCAAAAATACAAAAAATACATTAAGAGTTTTGAAATGTTCCTGATGACACTACAGCAATAACATTACTTGTAAAATAATTGTCTTAAAATAAATTGTTCTTTTTGGAGACAGAACTGCCTTGTAAGCATGCAAACTTCAACAACAATGTAAGAGTTATCCCATAAACAGTATACTCTTGTATAACACATGAGCATTGATTTGCACCTATTTGATCACTGAAATAGCATCAGTTTTGGATGTTATATGCACAGAAACCGTGATTTAAAAAACAAAAATACAGATGAATAAGGCAAGCATTTCCTCACTGATAATTACAGCAGAACACATGCTTCAATGAGTAAATGTATCTGCTAGCTTAGAACACAATTAAAATGGACACAGATTTCATCCATCACTCCCTGAATCACAAGTCTGCATTAGACAGGATTACTATTTTTAATTAAAATTGAACTAAAACTTCTTTCAAATGCAGTCTGAACCTCACCGATCCAGTAGGTCATAATCTACTTGAGCCTGCGCCTGGGGAAGAAAAAACAACCCTGTTTATACCATAGCAGATCAAGGCTTGCGTTAGCAATTAACTGCTGACATCACAACCCCTAATCTCTCTTAGCTCATGGGATCTGTTAATATCATGGATGAAGGCAGGCCCATCTGCATTTATGTCAACACTTGTCTTTGTACTTGATGTAATGAAGTCCCACTGTTGTTCTGAGAGAAGTTTCTTCCCTGTTATATGACAAACATTCCAGTAACAAGTTTATCTGCCAACAATTCACAACGTAAGATGACAGACACATAGGAAGCAGGATTGAAAGGGACATCAGTCATAAAAACAGTCCTGTACGTCTGATCATTCATCAAGTTCTTTCTTAAAAGAAATAGCGTTTTTGCTTCATCAGTCCTCTGTGGAAACCACTTCAAGACTGTCTCTAAAATAAGATGACAGGAGCAAGTCTGGAAAAACAGAAGGGAGAGGACAGCAGCAACCTGTGTTTGAGGTACAATTCCATATGCACTTTTAGCTAACTCTCCTATCACAGCTGTAATGCTAATAAATATTTTTCATGCATAAAACTCACCAGTGCCTTCTTCATATAAGCCTAGAAAATAAGAATTTATTCTAACCGATGGGAGCAAAGATCTCAATAAAACCTAGAGATCTTTCACACTTAAATTCTTCCATCTGCAACACAAAATCAGAAACAAGCTTTGCAGTGAGAATACTATTTCAAAACGGCTGCAAATGAATTCTTAATTTGTTTCCATCAGCCACAGCTGTTAAAAGGCACATACAGTAAACTTCGAGATATGCTGCAATATGAATTGCTAACTTGAACCTACCCTGGTTTGTCTGCCTTCCCATTTCACATGGCTTCATTTCTTTCAATGTTTTTGGCTTAAAAAGTGAGCCACTAACACATCACATACCAAAATCTCATGACTGACAGAAGAAAAAAAAATCTAATACCCGATAGAAATAAAAAAAGAATACTATACATCTTTATTTTCTCCCAAGGGAAACAAAGCACAAGTTTTCCTGAGTGATCTACTGAGACTGCTCAGAGGCCAATCTCTGTTAATGACTGAAACAAAATAAGAACTATCCAAAAATATCAAATTACATGTTTATTTTAAGTATTAAAAAGACCACTACAAAAAACCAAAACCTTAAATAAAAGTTTCAGCTGTATTAGGAAACAATACAGATTATGGTATCTATATAATAAATCTATTCTTTCCCAGATACGACTGTTCTGTGTATAGCACAGCAGAAAAGATGAAAAGAGTCATTACTGTTAATTATGCTACAGAAGTTGAACACTGGAAACCAAGTCTTCCATTCAAAGTAGAAGCTAAATTAGAAAAGCCTGCATGTTACTTTATGTACAGCAAAGCCCCTTCCAATTTTCTTCTAAATAAAAACCACACAAGCCAAAGCTTCTGCACTTCAACATATTCCAAAACATTTTGCCCATATGTCTTTCCTGCCCACAAATTTCACTCCCTTTAGATACAGCCACATTCTGCAATACATCAATTGTTTCTCTGTTTCGATCTGATGCATTATAGCCTGAGATCATTTAAGTGAGAATTCAGACAACTCTTAATAAAACATGGCAGTAACTTATCACATGCTAAGAAAAAAACCAACATTCCAAAAAATCCCAACCGAAGCTTACTACCAGCATTTAAACCGAGTTTACAGAGTTTCTCATTTTGAATCGCAGAGACATGTGCTTTCACTGCAAGGTGTCCCTGACATAACTAGCTTCTGGGTTTGCCTGTTTTCTTCTGTGCTCTATAGTTTAGGAAGCAAGTGATCTAATATGCTGTAAATACAGGATTGCTAGAAAGAAAGCCACCACCCCTCATCCTCGACATGGCCTTTCCGTATCCAGCAAAACACACAGAAGAGGAATCAATGAATACGGCATTTAAATAAGGACTAAGTGGCTCTTTTTATTTTGACTAGTTTATTATCCAAATATATAGCACAAGACTATGTACTTGTGATAAACATACAACCAGAAAAAGAATAGTTTGGGGCAGAGTGATGGGACAAGAGCCAGAAGGAAGAGAACCCCCTCTTTAGAGGTACCAAGAGAATTGTTTTTGATGTTCACATTTCAAGTCTTTGTAGTATGTCTCTCTATTATGCTAGATCCAAAACAGGCACCCTTCCCCTTCAAAGCCAGTGTCAAAAATAGATGCTTAGTTATAGGATCAATATGCATTGACATGCTGTTGCTAGATAGACATCTTTTACTAACAGAATATTTAATTATCACCAAAGACCATGAATGATTATAAAGGGGAAGATAGGTGAACTTGAAACAACCACATGTAACGTGAATACAGACGGCATACATGAATTTACTTAGCTAAACAGCAAGCCACTTAGTTCAGCTGTACACCACACAAGGTGGCTTAACAGTTCAGTGAATGACAGAATCTCCAAGGGTCTGTATGTTCTCCAGATGTGCTACCTAGAAAAAAATGTATTTCTTTGTTTTATTTTGCAAGCAGTCTCCAGTTTTTCAGAGGAAACAGAAAGCCACAGGCCACAGAAAAGGAATGGGGAACTTAATTCCACCATGCGATCATTAGAGGCTGTTAACTCTTCACTTAACAGACCAATAATGGATTTTAAGTTTTCCTGAGACAGGAATTAAAAGCTCTGATTTTGTTTCACTTCCACTTAGCATACTGACAGGAGCAAATACTCTTAAAACTGAGCTCTCCTCAGACACTGTTTTCTACCTAAGGGTGAACTACTTTATGTGAATCGTTTGTAGGTTCCATCTTCCATCCTCATCAACATAGTAACAGATATAAATGCCACATATATTTTATTGCCTGCGAGAGTCTCCA
Organism: Egretta garzetta; assembly: GCF_000687185.1. Lineage (NCBI taxonomy): Eukaryota > Metazoa > Chordata > Aves > Pelecaniformes > Ardeidae > Egretta > Egretta garzetta. The sequence goes on along the minus strand of NW_009259719.1, from coordinate 421,497 downwards.
TTTGAAATCTTTAGGGGCTGAAGCACCATTCCCAGGGTGAAGATGATAACAAATCCCAAAGCACAGGTTGTTTCTACCAAATAGGCAGTTTGGGTACTGGGTCTTAGCTAGCGCAACAACCTACCTGAAAATACAAGGTAGAATAATTCCTGACAGTTACTAAACCGCAGTTTTTCAACACCTTTATGAAACTGAAATTATCTCGTTATTCTCATTTGGACCATTATAAAGCTGAACAGACTCATCACTGCTGATGAGCAGAACTTTCAGATATACCTACTGACTATATACAGTTGTAATGAAGCCAAGATAGGCAGCTAAATGCAAAATTATTTCAACACAAATCTATGTATGAAAAAGATTATTCTAATGACAGAGGAAGATAATGGTTCAAATTAAACTACATACCATACCAGCTAACAAACCAACCCTGTGTGCTCCAGCTGCTAAACTGTGCTTAAATGCTGCCCTCTAAAGGTCACAGAGCCACTTGCATATTTTTTACTTCCTAACAAAATTTCAAAACAGGTGAAGCATTTATTTCAGTCTCAGCTGAGTTGAAAACAATGAGATCACTTCACACAAAGCAAAGAGGCTAAAAGACCTGCAAGCATAAAGGCAATCAGAAAAAAATTTAACCCAAATTCACAGATGTTCATAACAATTTATTAACCTAGAGCAAAATTTAATCATCACAATAGGAAGATTATTTCATTTACCCATTAGAAGCAACCTAAAATATGCTCTGTGCTCTCAGAATGTTACAAGTCTTGATCTCAGGAATATTCTGCTCTCTTAAATCTCCATTTGCAGGTTATATCTACTTCACATAAGAATTATAATCTTCACTGAGAACTTTAACTAGTATCTTTTCAAGGCAAGATGGTTACAGTTGAAAACTGACTAATTTGAACTTACCCATCATGTGCCATTGAAAGATATTACTACTAGTTATTGATTATATTGCTACTAGTCTAGTAAAGGATTAGTCAGATTAATTTATGTTACATCAGATATTCAGAGATCACCAGATTCAGCAATGTCAGCTGCACACAGTCAGATGAGCAACTCGCATCAATGGCAGTGGTACGTAACTCACTTTAGCTTCTCTGAAAATTGCACTTCATCATTTAAAACAGTGGAAACACAATCATAATTTTCACTGGTTAAGCTCTAACTTTGTCAGTAAAATAAAGGAAGGAAAAGGTTTTTTTCTGGATATACTTTTATACCAAAAGTATAAGCCATCAACTGATGTATTTGAACAGCCACTTTGAAAGACCATTAAAAGTGTACAAAAAAAACCCACTGTAAGGAAAGCATGCCATTTGTGATTTCCTAATTTGGAAGTTAAAACTACTAAACTGAATAACCAGCTGCTCTCAGTCTTTAAAAATGAATGAATATTTTGTTCCTGCTTCATACAAGCATACACGGTTTATTTTTTGTTGTTCTTGGTTTTTTTTAAGATTGTGAGAATGTGATATATGTGATGTATCACTCCTTACTTCTGTTCTGCTTATTACTGACCTTGTTCTTCATAAGGGTCGTCTGGGTCATCTGCAACCAGTTCAGCACTGCTTGGTGTCTCATGGTCCTCCTTGGTCGCAAATATAATTCTGTCTTTTCCTATGATATAGGAGACAACAAGCAGAAGTTCAGAGAAAGCCAAGACAGGAGGAGTCATTTACAAAGCTGCTGAACACCACAAGGTAACGAGATACTCAAAATGACACATTAAGGTTAATAGTGAATGAATTCTGTTGTACTTATCGATTACCTTCAATTGTTCAGAGGAACACATACAGAAATGAAATTCTGTTCTTCTAGAGTTCCAATTTTCACAGCAACATACTGTAATGACTGCAGATCACAGCACAGTTCATTGAACTGTGAAGTTAAAAAGCTGTTTCAAAACAAGCTCGAACTACTCCATTACCAGACTAACCCAGATGAAGGGGTTAGACTAAAAAAAAAGGAAGAGTGAAAGAAAAACTATACTAAATTACAGGAAAGTGTTCAATAGGGTACGTATTAATAACAGTACTCTCCATTAAAGACTGGGATAGTATTACAGTGATACTCTGAATTAAATACTGAATTAATACTGAAATACTGAAATTAAATACTGAAGAGCACCTTAACAGTATAGAACCAACTATATTGAAAGGTGCTGTGAACTTTACCAAGGATAGAAAAACAACTGCTCTTGTGCCACTCTAGATTTAGCAAAGAAGTTCTGTAGCAGGGTGGAGGGGAGGCTTGGCTGGAAACCCAAGTAGAGTTTTCTAACAGCTCTGTAAAACTGTAAGAAACACTGAGGCATACACAAGCAGAAAAGAACAGCTAGCCGAAACTCTTCTGAATGCACAACTGAGTATTCATTGAGTAGGAAAAAAAATGCTAAGTTCCCCAAGAACTTCCTTTCATTCTCAAAATTCATAAAGGCCACTGCAGTGACTCAGCATATTAGAAATTAGTACCTTCTTGCCCCTCAAAGCAACTTCAACTAGCAGATGTTCAGCAATTCCCTTTACTTTGCTCAGTAACCAATCTGAGAAACAGATAAAACTAAGCCATTTGTAAGAGGGAAACAGTTTTCTGTCAACACTGCATTCTACTCCAGCAAACTTTACAATGTAGAATGCCCAGTTGTTTCTTATGTAAAAGGAACTAGAAACACATGAACTCTAACCCCTGTCATCACTGTAATTCTGTAGGATGCCATCGTGGTTTAACCCCAGCTGGCAACTAAGGGCCATGCAGCTGCTCACTCACTCCCCTCTGTGGGATGCAGGGAGAGGATCAGGAGAATCAGGAAAAAAATCAGGAAAAAGGTAAATCCCATGGGTTGAGACAAAGACAGTTTAATAGAACAGCAGAGGAAGAGAATAATAATGATAAAAGAATATCTAAAACAAGTTATGCACAATGCAATTGCTCCCCACCCACTGACCGATACCCATCTTGTCCCCAAGCAGCGATCACTACCCCCCAGCCAACTCCCCCCCCATTTTTATACTGGGCATGACATCATATGGTCTGGAATAGCTCTTTGGCCAGTTGAGGTCAGTTGTCCTGGCTGTGCCCCCTCCCAGCTTCTTGTGCCCCTGGCAAAGCATGGGAAGCTGAAAAATCCTTGGCTAGTGTAAGCACTGCTCAGCAACAACTAAATCATCAGTGTGTTATCAACATTCTTCTCATACTAAATCCAAAATACAGCACTATGCCAGCTACTAGAAAGAAAATTAACTCTATCCCAGCCAAAACCAGGACAGATACTGTAAGACAACTTACAGAACTTGCACGGTTCCAAAATTTTGTTAAAATAAATAAATTAAAAACATAAACCAAAGAGGTCCATAGGTTATGACTGCCTCACCACAGTTTAGAATCAGTATTCAGTGTGCTAAAGTTTATAATTTCAAAATGGCATTTAAAACTACAAACGGCTTTTTTTTCCAATTTGAAATTTTACATTTAGTCACTGTACATTCCTTGCAGGAGGGGCTAATATATTCCCCAGGATCTGAAGTGGTCAAGCCTCATCAACACCACAACCCGTACAACATAACACCTTGTAGGGATACAGAAACATAAAGCTCGCACGCTACCCACCCTATCCATCTACGTGTTTTCCTTAAAAAGGTAAAAAACCCCACCTCTGGCCACTTCAGCTAAGCCGGTGGAAACTGAAGCCCTACGGCAGGATTCCACTCTGCCCCGCGGCCGGGAGCGTGGCCGCACGCCCCA
>NW_009259719.1:388404-416903 GCF_000687185.1 Egretta garzetta | reverse complement strand
GCGCTGCGGGGGGCGGCCCCCGGGGTCGGCCCGTTCCCGCTCCGGCCGCTGCCCCGGGGCGGCCTGTCTGAGGCGAGGGGCCCTGTGCAGCCCCTGGGGCAGCCCGGGGGCCGCTGTCACATCCCGCCTGGCATCTCGAGAGGAGCAAAAGAGAAACCTCGCCTCCTGTCTTGGCTCCGTGTGCTATCTGAAGTTACTTCTCGGTTATTCCCCACGGCCAGCGTACCCACAGATAGACCCCTGGGCTTTCATGCTTTAATGTAGCACTAGCTAGGACAGCAATAGCAATTTTGTTTTAAACTATCTCTTTTTGTTGCTCTAGGTGCAGTTATTTTAAAGTATGCAGGCACTTACCACTGGTGAGGTGAAATGTAACTTGTTATTTATAGCTATGTTTCAGTTGGTCTGGAATTCAGCAGTATTACTCAATTTGTCATGGCCCAAATGCGGGGTGTGGACGCCAAATAGGGAACCTAGAGACAGACTGAAGAAAGCTTGAAGGAACATGTTGAACCACTACAATAGCAATTGTGGTTTTTTTTTTCCATTAGACTTGAGTTTTATTTATTGACTGTATTTCTGGTATCAAAGGTGTGATGAGGCATTTAATAAGTGTGGGAAAGTTTTGGTCCAAGGCAAGAGGCAATACTTGCAGAGCTGCAGTATTAACACAGCTAAAAGGCTTATTTTGAAACAGAATGCCTTCCCCTGTCACACCAATATTGCATTTTTTGGTTTATCTCCAACAGTTCTCTGAAACAGGCAGCAGAAAAGAACATGTTAAAATCACAAGCGAGTCCAAACCAGGGTTCCTGGAGAGGCTCAGCGAGACTTCTGGAGGCATGTTAATGGGACTTGTGACATTTCTTCTGTCTTTCTACCTTCTTTTTACCAACGAAGTAAGTGAAATACCATCAGTGTTTATACACAGCTAGTTTTGCGTTTATAGGCTTACTGAAATGATCATGTCAAAACTTTATTACTGCATCGATGAGAAGAGGATGTGATGACTGGAGAGTCTGGTGCTTATCCTTGAGATCTAACAGAAGAGTAAAATCACTGGGCCACAGATAGTCTTTCTGTAGAACGGAGTGTGGTGGAGACAGTGGCAGTGTGTGATGAGAGATAATATCCAAAACCTCTGAGCTGGTGCAGAAACAGGCTGTGGTATTATTGAAAGAGGGTTGTATGAGCCAGCCACGTCTTCTCTCTTTTCTTGGGATAACATAAAGGCCTAATTTCTAATGTTGTTATAATTACGTGAAAGGAATTCATAATCCATGTTGCAAAATTGAGCATGTTAATTATTCTTGGTGTTATTTTATGTCTTGGTTTTAGACTGAAAAAATAATTAAATTAAAGGGAATCCTAACACCCTACCATTGCAAAGATACATGCTTTTGGCAGTTTTGGAGTGGGGGAGCAGAATTCTGTGAATTTTCACCTAAGACTTCCTTTTACACCTCTACAAGAGGAAAGAGAAAGAGAACTACTCCCAATTTTGGTGACTTTGCAGGAGAAAGCACACCATAACATGATGGTGTCATGGTTTAACCCCAGACAGCAACTAAGCCCCACCCAGCCGCCCTCTCTGTTCACCCCAGTGGGATGGGGGAATCAGAAGGGTAAAACTGAGAAAACTCGTAGGTTGAGATAAAGACAGTTTGATAGGTAGAGCAAAAGGCGTGCATGCAAGCAAAGCAAAACAAGGAATTCATTCACTGCTTCCCATGGGCAGGCAGCCGCTCAGCCATCCCCAGGAAAGCAGGGCTCCATCGTGCATAATGGTTACTTGGGACGACAAATGCCATCACTCTGAATGTCCCCCCCTTCCTTCTTCTTCCCCCAGCTTTATGTGCTGAGCATGACATCATATGCTGTGGGATATTCCTGGGGTCAGCTGTCCTGGCTGTGCCCCCTCACAGCTCCTTGTGCTCCCCCAGCCTCCTTGCTGGTGGGGTGGGGTGAGGAGCAGAAAAGGCCTTGGCTCTGTGTCAGCCCTGCTGAGCAGTAACGGAAACACCCCTGGGTTATCAACACTATTTCCAGCACAAATCCAAAACACAGTCCCATGCTAGCTAGTAGGAAGAAAATTAACTCTACCCCAGCCAAAACCAACACAGGTGGTAAGGAAAGGAAAACTTGTGCCTACTAGTCATATGGGTCTGTGGAAAAAGGACCGTAATTGGCCTAATTTTTGCAGTTATTTGTGAACAACGGACAAGGTAAGAGATGCAGAGCAATAACTTTGGACTGTTGTAGGAATAATCTATGTGAGTTTGAGGAGCTTAGTCAATGTTAATGGTCCTGCTGCATGGGTAAGAAGTACTGCTCCAAACTATGTTAGACACTGAGAAAGAGGGAGTGGAGAAATACAAGTGTGTTTTGAGGATGTGCCTTAAGGCTGAGTGTACAGGCATTCCTTGCAGTCTTCAGATCACTTGTCTGCTAAGCTTTTTCACAAAATGGAATGGCTGTACCATTGATTCTCCACAACTTGGTTTTGCCTTTCTTGATTGCAGGGACGAGCTTTAAGGACAGCCAAATCTCTTGATGAGGGACTTTCTCTTGTGATCCCTTTGGATAGCATCCACAGTGTGTCTCAGCAGAATGAAGGGAGATTGGTGCACTTAGCTGGTGCTCTGAGTACATCTAAGGTAAATAAAATAGTATCTTGAAGATATGAGTATATCAAGCTTGGAGGGAAGGAAAAGTCTTTGCCAATTAAAATTATGTTTGATATCTAGGGAGAAGACACATAGCTTCTCTCTTCTGCTGCAAGCACGGCCAGCTACCACCCAAGCTTTGGTTCCTGGCCTGGAACTGGGGAGATGCTGTGAGACTTGGTCTCCCTACTCCCAAACAACATGCCACCTCTAGCTGTGTTTACCCTCCCACTGCCTTTGGTGGATAATTTCAATTCCCATATATATAGGGAACCTGTTGATGATACTTTAGGCTCTTGCAGTATAGAGGCTCTGCACATTCTGACTTTTCAGTAGCGATGACATTTTCCGTGGTCAGCCTGCATTGCAGAAGGTAACACAGCATGGTAGCTTCCAGCAAAATAAAATCTCCCCCTGGTTTAAACACTTAAGCCTGTATACCATTAGCCAGCATTTCTGGTTTTATTCTTCACTATGGCAATAATTTTTGTTGATGATTCTTTAGGTCAGATTTATCAGTGATATAGAGATGCTCATTTTTGTCTTTCATAGCATTTATTCTATGTTCAACTGTATGTAACATAGTACTAGCTATGTACAGTGAGGTATACTAATAAGTTTGATAATTAAAGTACAGTGTTTGATTTTGTGAGCTACAGCATGTATACTGACTTGTATTTTCTTTAATTTTTAAATAGCCTTTGTTTGATCCCAGCTATGGGCTCTCCATCCAGGCTGTCAAACTTAAACGTAAAGTGGAAATGTATCAATGGGTAGAATATGAAGATTCCACGTAAGTGAAAGAAATCTTTAAAAATTCTTTATAAAGCTGTTGTAGTAACAGGATCCCATCACTTTTTTTTCCTCTCCCTACCCCCAAAGGAAAAAAACCCAACAAGTCTTGACGGCAGGAGAATTCTAGAGCTCTTAGGTTTTTTTAGAGAGTCACTTTCGTTTCCTTGGAGATGTCAGGTTTTGTAGACGGTCAGTACTGCAGAATTTGCATCCAATAAAATTTGGGTAACTTCCAAGGCCTTTTATCAAATGTTGCCACTTCCTGATTTTGTATAACTTCATATGGGTTTTCTTGGCCTCCATGCTGCAGCTGTGGTTTTTTTGTTTTTATTATTGCTGGCTGATGTTGGGCCACCTCAGAGCACATTGATCTATTTTCTGTCATATATGTTGTCAACAGAATTCAAAGGTCTTTACCAATTTATGAAAAAGAAAAAAAAAAAGAACCACTTGTGGTTTTCCCAAAGACTCAGTTGATTTCTATCCTTTCTAATGTTCCTAAAGCTGCTTTTATTTATTGATGTACTTTCTGCCCATCAGGACTTCTGTAACTCCACCCCCATAATACTCCCTGCTTGCTAGTTGATGAGCAGAATCAAAACTATTGTCCCAAAATGCTTCATCCTGAATTTTTTCAAATAAAATTTTATAATCCTCTTTTTTCCTGCATCTGCTAAGCCTTTCCTGCTGCCATTCTCTAAAACTTCATCATGGACCCTCAAGCCAATTTTTTTCCCTGTCCTCAGAAAGGAAATGCAAAAAGATTTTTGATGAATTCAGACACTTCGTCATCTTTTCCCTTGGCTTTCTTCCTTTCTTCCACAATGACAATTATTTACTTGTTGGGTTTTTTCAGTTGGTCAGTCTTTTTTTGTTGTTTTTTTTTAATCACCCAAAGGGGTCTTAACTTGTGTTCAAAAAGTAAGTGAACCCAACAAGATCGATTATGAATTCCAGAATAAATTCTGATAAACCCATTGACCCAAAAACTGCCTGGTCGATACCTAAAGCCTAACATATACTAGACTATTTCAAAGCAATTAAAAAATCCTGTTGTACCCAATTGAACTAGAAGTCAGATTCTTTTCTCAGACTTGTGGAAACTTGAAACTTTTTGGCACATGACTATGAGGGAAATACCCTAATTTCTTTGGTACTTCATACATATGCAAATTGAAGTACAGTACTTAATTAAACCAAGACATGATTTCTCTATTTTTAGAAGACTGCTACCCCTTACTGTGATAATAAAAAGCCAACATTAATTTCTAGCTGTGAAAGTAAACTGGAAATTTTAGTTGCTCAGATTTGTTTATAGTAGGAAATATTGCAGTATAGATACCTTTTCAAGGGTATTTACAAAACTGTAATGAGATGTTAGCTACTCTGCTAGTAGTTGCAAGTAGAAGGGGAAAAACATTTCTGTTAATGATAATAATTCCACTGACAGTAGTATAAAAATTATTAGCCATTATGTAGGTCTGACTGCACAGAACTCACTTGCCAAATGTTTTTCATGTCATACAAAAAAAGTGTCAGACGTTGTGACGGTGTGAAAAATAACTTCTGGGTTTTAACATGGTTATGGTGCAGCATCTGTAAAGACTTGTTGACTTAGGTCAGCTTGCCTCACTGTCTTTAATGCTGGTTGTTCCACATTGATCTAGCCAGCTCCTTGTTGGCAACATGGGAGAAAAACTGTTGTGGCTGTTGAGCATTTGTGTGTAGTTTTCTCCTTGTACAGAGAATCTATGTCTTTAGAATAGGTAGTTCAGAGAAGAGTTAGTTTACTTGTAAAGATAAGTTTGTGTTGCCAGTGAGCTGTCTGTGCATTTCATTTGTGAAGTGTATTCTGCCCTGAGCAGGGGTGTGTGTGCACTGTTTTGGTTCTCATCCCACCCCTTTTCTCCGCAGGGAGTATGAAGAGAATGGTGAGATTAAGAAAGAGACAAAATATTCCTACAGTAAGTTGATCAACAGAAAGTCCCTTCCTTTTATGCAAGTAACTTTGGACTTTTATGTGTGTGTATTTTGATTTTTGTTGTAAGCACTGTATTTTCTTGTTGGGAAAGAAAGGAATGTGAAGAAATAAGCAGAAATTCTGTTTCCTAAACAAATGTCAGGACCTCCCTTTCTTGAGGCAACTGAGGTGAAAGAAAGCATGCTATTAGCAAGCAACTACTACAGAAAGTCTTGTCTTGCAGCTCCTAGAGGTTCAGAGCAGCATCCAGGGATAGGATGCTCCTGAGGTAGGACCCATAAGGTCCTCAGTGACAGGACATGGGCAGAGGTGGGAGTGTGTTCAAAGCTATGCCTGAGATTACTCTTCAGAAGTGGAATAATTGGACATGTGTCAAGCACGAGCAGAAGAGAATAGACAGCAAAGAACAGTGTAGCTCCAGCCTGTAAGACAGCCTCTTGAGAGTCTGTTTAGGTGTTGATACCAGCTAATGTGCACTGTGGCTTTTGCCAAATGCTTTTTTGGCAGGAGCAGAACCAAGAGCATTATTCTGATCTACCCAGTGGCAGAAAAATACTCTGAGTCATCGTGTATCTGGAGATTGGTCTCTGTGCTTGATTTATCTCTGATTAAAGCACACAGATGTGTAGCGTGGGTGTGCAGCAATTTCTGGGTGTGATCATAAAAATACTCCAGCTCAGTGAAGCACGGGACCCTGCAGCATGGAGATCCATAAGGAGCAAAGCTAGTGGTTGTGAGCTGTGAAAAACAGCCTTACAGTGGCAGGGAACAGAAAGAAATGCCATTTAAAAAACTAGCTGCCTTCTCAAGATTCTGTCCAGTAAAAGTTTGTATATTACTAGATGTGGTGGCAGCCAAGGGCCCACACAGCCACTTGCTTACTCTCTCCCTCAGTAGGACCAGGAAAGGGATTGGGAAGAACAGGAATGAGAGAGCTTGTGGGTTGAAATAAAGATAGGGAGATCACTTACCAATTTTACCATCGTGAGCAAAATAGACTTGACTTGGGGAAAATTAACTTAATTTATTGCCAATTAAAATAAATATTTAATTACTGAATCGAGTGTTGGGTAAACACATTTGCTCTCACCCTTTCCCAGGCTCAGCTTCACCCCAGACTCCTCTCCCCTTGACAATTCCCCCTGCTTTGTTATTGCCACAGGTTACACTTGCTCCCTTTAGTGAAACGGTGAGCAGTGCAGGGGGGCTTACAGCCAGTGCATCGTGGGTTCACTTTGCCACTATTTCCTTCTTACACTTTTCCTGTGCTCCAGCACGGACTCTACCCATGGTTCAGTGAATATCTGCTCTCTGTGGAGCACCTCCTCCTCTCACTTTGGTGTTCCCTCCATTGTTTCTCTCTCCTTTTTGTTCCTTCCCTTCCCCATTTGATGTCTTCTGCCCGTTCTTAAAAACATTTTCACAGAAGTGCCATGAATGATGGGCTCAGCTGTGGCCTGCAGTGGGTTCAATGTGGAGCCAGCTGTGTCCAACACAGGGCAGCCCCTGAGCTCTTCCCACAGAGGCCAGCCCTGCAGACCCCCACTACCAAAATCTTGCCATGTACCCAATACACCAGAATATCCCTTACAGTGATCCTATCTCTACTGTTTAACCAAACTCCCTTTCCTTCCTCTCTACGCTTTCACGGAAGTAGATCAAGCTATATTTAATACAGAAGTGGCTCAAAAAAGGGACTCCAGTTTTGTAGGAGTTATAAGAAACCTACTGGAATCTGTTCTGGGGATGTGGGAAGGCTTCTGTGGTCTGAACGAAGGCAGCATTATGCATTTTTGACAGTGGCACATACAGGTACCATCTCTACCTGTTGCTTGACTGCACTGAAATTTGCTAGTTCCAGCAGAGCTCACAGCCTTTCCTCGTAAAACCAGATTATTCCCAAAGAGTGGAGCCAGAAGCCAAATGCAACAGCAAAGCTCCAACCGAGCAAAGTTGAGTTACAATTTTATCGCTGAAATCTTTTTTTTTCTAAATCCTGCCATTCCTTGTTAATATGCTAGCAAGACAGATTTAAGTATCGGTTCAGACTGTCACATACATGCTTTGATGTAAACATTATTACTGCAGGTGTAACTTAGAACTGATCCATTGATTGAAAGGTGTCTTCAGTAACTGAGTGGCAACTTTTCCTGTTTTCTCCTCAACCTTCATATTGTTTTCTTTAGATACCGAATGGAAATCGGAAGTTGTGAACAGCAGAAACTTTGATCGAGAAATTGGACACAAAAACCCTAGGTAATTTACCACCTAGCACAGACCCTCTAGATTCTGTCACTGTATCTGATGAAAGATGAAAGCTAAATGACTAATTGTCATGACACAGTGAAGTAGATGGAAACAGTTGGTCTTTTGGTAGCTGGGAGAACTAAAGCATAGAGAAATTAGAGTGCAGTTCAAAGCTGCCTGGTGGAACCACAATTAAGCTCTCCATTAGTAATGGCTGGACGTCAGGCTATTATATTACCTCTGGACTATGTGGTCTCCACGTAAGAGAACTTGCATGGGCTCCTTTCTGACTTTTATTGTCTGTTAGTGCAGTCTATTAATAATTCTTTCCTCTATTACAAGTACAGGGTTAGAATAGCAGGCATCCCGTGAGCTGGTCATGCCACTTGCATGCTGCTTTTTCTAAGCTAGCATGCATGAGCTCACACGCTTATTTGTGGCAATCGCCCATATATAATTTGTTTTATATACCTCTCATCTGCAGCATTTTAGTTACAATACAATGTGTCATTTTTCATGCTAAGTTTTAGCTTGCTTGTCATTCTCACAGCACCTGCTTGGTTCCTTAGGATGCAGGATGCCAAAAAAGTAAAAAGTATCATGTGTGAATGAAAAATACAGCTAGAGAGATAGCAGGACCAGGTTTTCAACAAAACTTTGAACTTTGCAAAATCTTCAGAACTTTGTTTGGTTCTGTGGGCTCATCACATACTGTCCTTTATTTGGAAGTATGATTTCAGGAGGGAAAGCAAAGATCTATGTGTTTTTGATTGTAAGTCCCAAGTAGCAGACTTGTATAGACAAGAGATAATGGAAAAAAGGATGCACAGATGACATACGTGCTTTGTCTCCCCTCCCCATGCACACTTTTTTGTTAGTGAAAATTCTCCAAGCATTCTCCAGTAACTGAAAATCTCCAATTGAGAGGAAGAAACATTTTTGGTTTAGTGCCATTGCAGTACATAATTTAACACGTGCTGCAGCTAAGTACATTTCATCTGAGTGTACAATCCAAGGAGACTGAACATAACTGTGGTGGATCCTTGCGTGAGACAGCACGGTGTATGCAGACATGCTGAACTTTAGAATTCATGCCTAGCATTAATGAGACTCTATTTTAAGTGTGTACTACATGTCTCCTTCCTTCTGTCCATCCATCTTATCTTTTAATGCAACTTAGACATTTATGAAAATAAAATCTGTTGTTTACTGCCAAGGAGATACTTGTAGTACTACTTATAAGAACCAAGTCAAGTCTGTAAGTAAAGGATTCCTGAATTTGGAATGTAATTAACTTGGCCATGATGTAGAACTATGTTTATACAGAGAAGGTTTATGACCTATGTTTCTTAATCTCGCAGGTAGGATCTAGCAGTTGACAGCAGAAGCTACATAAATTCAGGCTAGAAGTAAAAGTGCATTTATGAGTGTAGTTAAATGTTGCAGGAATTCATCTAGGAATGTGATTAATTCATTGTCACTCAAAGCCTCTATATCACCACTGAACAGCTTCCCAACAGTTGAATTCCATTTAAGCCCATTATAGGTTCAGTACAGAAAAAAACTACTGAAATCCTATAGTGTGTATGGAAGGTCAGGCCAGGGGATGAGACAGTCATAACTCATCTTAACTTATTTTAATGGCTCCAAGACTATGAAGTCTGGACACAGTTTCTTGATGGATTTGTTTTCACATTGTGACAGCCATTTAGCTCTTTGAATTTCTCCTGATGTTTGACATTTGACATTTTATGTGCTGTGTATTACATACTGCAAATCAAAAGTTTGATCATAATTCTAGGACTAATCAGATTCTTTGTTCCTCAGTGCCATGGCTGTGGAGTCTTTCACTGCTGTTTCTCCTAACGTCCAGGTTGGCAGCTTTGTTCTTTCCAAGGGTAAGGATTGCTTTGTACTGGCTTTGTGTCTGCTGTTGCATCAGCAGTGGACTTTGGTTCTTTCCACAGCAGCAGTTATTTCAGGTGATAATCAGGAAGCCAGCCAGCAAATTGGCTGTTTCACGTTAGGCATGGGACCTGAGCTTGTTTCTTTATTCTGCTTAGGTCTTGTGGATAAAATTGATGACTTCAAGCAGTTGAGCTTGTCAAACCTTGAGGATCCACATGCTGATGTTACCCGAGGAGGAGATTACTTTTACCACAGTGAGAACCCCAGGCGTCCAGAAGTAAGATGAGAAAGATAAACCAAAGCAGTGATTACTGTTATGCGAAAAAGAAAATTGGGGCATGTCCCATTTGCATTGGAGTGCAGACCATCACATAGGATGACACCCTTAGTACAGTCCTTCAGCATGAGTGCTTCTCTTGCAGGAAGTTTCAGATCCTACTTCTTTGGCTTCTGTTTTCTTGATTCTGCCATGCTTTTAAATGGAAGGACACAGGGTGGAGCTGGGAAGTGGGTTCTACCTCTGCTTTGCTGTACTGAACGGAGTACAGTGAACTAGCTTGTTGTCAGCTTGTGCTGCCTGCCCTCCTCTGCCAAAAGATGAAATGACAAGGGATGAACATAGGATCTCATTGGTGTTAATGTGCTCCTGCAGCTAAAGTGGAGGGGGTATTGCAAAACAGCATTTGAGCTAGTCTGTTTCAGCTATCAGCTAGGCATGAAAAAAAGTACAGCTTGGAAATAATTCTGGGTATTCTCTGGCTTGACATAAACATTCAGAAAAAGTGTTGATATATAAGGGGTGTTCCCATGCAGAGTTCTCTTTCCTGTGATTCTCCTTTGTAAAGAAATCTTTCTTGACTTCCATTATTCTCTTGTTTGTAGGTAGGAGACCTGCGCGTCTCATTCTTCTATGCAGGTCTGAGTGGAGATGACCCCCATTTGGGCTCTGCTGATAAGGTGAGTCTTCAGCTGTTTCTGTATTTTGCAAACTCTGTTCCCAACTCAGTAGCCAGTAAATATTTCTTCCTTTCTCCACAAGGTGACTGTGATTGCTCGCCAGCGAGGCGATCAACTGGTTCCATATCATACCAAGTCTGGAGATGTCCTGCAGATTCTATACCCTGGGGATCTCTCTGTGGAGGTGAGATACCATGCTGTACTAGTGAAGGGTTAAAATTGGAGATGGTAGTGCAGAAGCATCAGGGGAGTAAGCTCTCATTCTCCTTCAGACTTGCTCTACAGGAGGAGATGCTTAGTGTAAAGTTGGCATTTACGTGTGTAAACACTCCCTCTTTTCTCTAGGATAACACGTTATAGCCTGTGTTTGCCTTCCAGGTTTCTGCACGTTCTTTGGTGCTTCACCCACTAGCAGAACATAATTTGGTTGTAATTATTCCTGATGGTTTGTTTTAATTTTAAAAAGGAACCGTGGCTAAAATAGCTATGTATTTATTTTTTAAAATCTCCTTGTGTTGCTGCTGAACATCCTTTGCTTTAAAGGCTGTTTCTGTGCCTTCTCATTTTGCTTTTATTTGCTCTTTGGTAGTTTCCCACTTACACATGCATGCACATGTTTTTGAAAAGGTCGTATGTAAAAATAGTAAAAAAATCAAGCTTTAATTAAACAAACTGTAGGACTTATCCTCTCTTCAGCTTCTAATAACAGGAGTTGGGGCTTGTTTGAAATGTTTACTGCTATTCTGGCTGAGGAAGAACCTTCAGGCAGAGCATTATGCTCCAATAAATCCTGCATGCTCCAGCAATTTGGTGATTCATTTACTCCTTTTAGTAGGTTTGTTTCCATTAATGATTATTTCATGCCCTGCTGCAAAAATCCCAGATGTCAAGAATTTACAGGAGCTTCCAAAAGCAGTTAAAAAGGCTTTTGTTTTGAGTTGAAAGAGAGTAGCAGCAGAATCAGCTCTCTGCTACGAGCTCTGAATCTTCATTAGACAGAATTTCAGTTCATTAGAAATTAACTCACTACAAGTGAATAATTTGTACTTTTATGCACAAGTAGTCAATCAGTCATACGTGTCTTTTCCCATTAAGTGCTTTATTATGTCTTAGCCATCTCCATGTGTATGTTCTATAGAGCCAGAGGGGCGCACAATTCGTTTTGAAATATCTTGGAATTCTTGCAAATAGATGCTTTGCTTTGCCTGATGCAATATACACATACCTTTCATCTTTTCTTCCCTGCATACTGCTTGCCTTCTTTCATACGCCTTTCCTTTAGCCATCAGTGGATATTGTTGCCTTTTCTCTCTTCCTCCAAACGTGGTGAAGTCATATTGTTCCTCCTTACATTTACTTATTAGTGTCTTATTTTCCACAGTAATGTTGAATGTATCCATTTGCAGCAAAACCTGTGTGCTTTCTGCCTGTAGTTATAGTGTGTCGAACGGTCCTTCTGTAGCTGTCTTAATTTAGAAAAATGCGGGTTTCCCTCATGCTGCACTTTGAAATCTATTGTAGTATGCAGCAATACTGCGCAAAAAGACCCTGCAGAATGAGCTGCAATATATCTTCTATGAGCAAATTTGTACTCCTGCAATGCTGTCGGCTCTGGTTTGCTCGTAATACACTGGAATCAAGAGGATCTCAAAAGAAATTGAGGAGCAGGCTGCATATAATGGTGTTTGCTTTCAGGAAGTGTTTCAGAAAGAGCATGAGAGTAACACCATGAAGACCTGGGCTCTCCGTGCAGCAGGCTGGCTGGCAATGTTTGTAGGCATCAGCCTAATGACCCGAATCTTTTACACTTTGGGTAAGTTTTTTACAGTAAGGTAAAATTATTTAGAAATAGGATCATAATCCCTAGAGAGGTCCTCTCTTGCTCTCTTATGCAATTAATTCATTTGGAGGTCAGGAGGAATCCTGTTTGAACTCGGATTGGATTTGATGTGAAAGTCATTGTAGGCAATTGCAGGTAAACAGGATCCCAGAACCAGATGGTTGCTTTGTGAATGTTAAAATAAAAAAAACCCACACAAATATCTATTGCCATTCTCAGAAGATCCCAGCACAGTGCTTACCAAAATCAGAACACAAAGCACATGTTGAGCTGGTTCTTTCAAGTCTAACTCAAGGTGCTGCGATGCAGTTACTTCTGTCTGAAGAGATGAGGATACCATTGTCTTAGATGTTTAGCTGTTGCTTAATTATCAAATGCCTTGAGGATAGTCTGCTGAAATGCCTTATCCAGTGTTCTTGATAATTAATTTGAATCTGTCCTTTGGTTGCAATAGTTAGTGTGCAAATCCTAGGCATGAATAAGACTTCCTTTTAAACTATCATCTTGTCAACTGCTTTATCCCTTGTTGAATTTTTTTCTGCAGTGGACTGGTTTCCTGTTGTGAGAGATCTGGTTAACATTGGATTAAAAGCATTTGCCTTCTGCGTAGCCAGTTCGCTGTCGCTCCTGACCATCTCCATTGGCTGGCTCTTCTACCGCCCTCTCTGGGCTTTGCTGATCGGGTTGCTCTCTGTAGTTCCAATTGTGGTTGCGAAATCTCGTGTTCCACCAAAGAAGCAGCAGTGAGAAGGAGGTGGCCGGGTTTTATGCTGAATCCTGGTTAGAAACCCAGCAGTGTGCAGCAGGAGCTGGGGAGGGGGCTTGAATGTGGTTGTTGATACACATTATCCATGAAAACTATGACTGTAGGGTGCTCTCTGTAGGAAGTCGATGACCTGGGCTTTGGGGAAAAAAGCATTTTGGAGTGTCTATTGATTATAAGTTAGTGAACAAGCGGATTTGTACCTCTTACCACTTACTAATTCCCCCTGGTTTGAGGACTGGCAAGTCCTTACTGACAGGTGGGGCACCTTGTGTGTTATGGAGCAAGTGCCATCTTTATCACATGGACCATGATTAGATATCCTTAGGAACTGTGTGTGTGTACCTCTGACAAACCCTCCCTCTGCTGCCTTTTCTTATATGCAGAGTCGTGTCTGCTTCTTTGGTTGATGTTGGAAGCATATGTGTTCCAAAGGAAAAACACAGCTTAGTTGAATTTCACACGATACGTATATAAAACGTATGCTTTTGGACTCAGGATTTTCGAAGTAACTTGAAGTAATGAGTGGCCAGGTTAGTAGTGCTCTGAGGTAGGGTGGATTTGTAAGAAAGCCTTGATTTCCTCCAACTTTTTAAAAGCCTCTGAAGCTGTTCTTGGTTAAGCATCCAAACTGGTAGTGTGGACTGTACCATCACATAAGTATTCAAAAATTTAACTTCAAATTGGACTTATTTAAGGGGATGCTCAGAGGTCACTAACCTTTAAAAATAAATCCTGCTGCCTTGAAGCAAAATTAACTTTTATAATTGAATGTATATTCTTTAAAATATTTGGGTTTTTTTTGCTGTGTATACTGTTTCTTGAATTTCACTTGATAAGGACAATGAACATACTCCATGAAATTAAATAATGAAAACATTTTTGCTTGATTAGATTTCATAGACTTTAGTAGGCTAAATTTTGAGCTTTGTAATGTTAGAGGAATGCCTTCTTGTAGTGTTGTGATGGCTCATGTTAACAGATTTCTGCTGTAACCAGTACTTGAGATTAGAGTGTATCTTGTACTGGTTTTATATCTCTCTCCACCTAGAGAGTCTGGCTTCCAGATGTGCCCTCCCTACATGACAGTGGGTTTTCTTCTGGTTTTGTACTGAATTGCATACACTTACAATGTCTTCATTTATGAAATCCAGTTACAACCGTCAGGAGAAATGTGTTCCCCATACCAAAGGAACTTAACTTGAACATACAGAGAAGCAAATGTTTGCTACAGATGGTACTGAAATAAGAGATCTGAGTTATAAATCATTAATGTTTTGAGAAGGAGTAGTTACTTTATTAGCCTTAATTCTTTTAGTATTTGAATGTTGTCAATTCAGTCTCATGGCTCGGTTCCTCTGGTAAAAGCAGTAGTAGTAAGTAAAGGGTTGCAGGAAGTGCAAGTGGTCTCGTGCACACAGCTGACACGTTAGTGATGCTGCTCTGCTGCTCACTGACACCAGCTTCTGCTCCATCAGTTAAGAATTGCACTCCACTGGGGAGAAAAACAAGGGTTGGACTGCTGTTTCACCAGCGAGGCGGGAAACTAACCAGCATTACCCTATTAGAGATGAAGATACCATTTTCTACAGAAGTGCTGAGCTTTTGTATATTTAATAAAATACAATTTTCAAAAGGTTGGTCTGTAGGCTTCTTTTTTATTGCGTTTAAGTATTGCACGTTTCATGTCCAGGAATAGTGTCCAGGTACATGGAGGATTAGTTTGTTGCTTCCACATGGACTAGTTTTCTGTTGTTGGTTGAGATAAATGTGCAGTTGGGTTTTGTTTAGCCTGCAAGTATTTCCCCATTTTGGGAAGCAAGTTCCCAAGAGCAGCACAGCTGCTACCTGGCCGACATACTTCTGTGTGATGAAAGCCCGATTCCAGCCTACTGCAGTTTTACTCCCCATTACTCACTACTTAAGTAACTTCCTTCCCTCCATAAGACTATTTGAAAAATACGATGGTTCAACCTGGCTGGATACAGCCTCTTGTGGTTTTAAAGAGACTGGGGGGTTACCTATGCATTCAACAGCTTAAACTACTTTTGTCTTACATATTAGTGTGTGCACAGGAATGACGCAAAATAAAGGAGGGCTCCTTTCACAGACAAGAGCTTTGTGTTTCCCAGGCCAGGCACGCTGGTGGAGCCAAGGCTCGCTTTCATCGCATGTACACAAACAAGGTTTCTATAGGAACAGCTGAAGCAGTATTTCTCTTGCTGCCTTACCAAAACCTGGCAGAACATGCACCTGATCTGTCACTCGTCTTCCCTTTCTGCTTTGGTCTCCCTTCAAGTGTATTTACTCTCTCATCTCTTGCACGCTTAGGTTAGGCGAGCTGGCTGCCTACACAGCTGAGAAGTAGGATCCTGCCATAGTCACTAGACTCGTAACTTTGTCTAGCTATGCTGAGTCCCAAGCTAGGAAGCACGGAGTCACTTTGGTACAGCTGGTACCAGCTCCTGTTTTAAGCAGATGAAAAATTACCGATGCCAGCAGGAGCCGGACAGGGGCCCTCGTGCTCAGAGTACTCATTTCGGGGTGTATCCTGCGTACCGGCACAAGGGCCAACGCAGAAGGAGCTACCTCCTCTGTGCCCTCTGCAGGTTTACCAGTTCACGCAAGATGTAGAATTTTTTCTTGAAGCCTCATATACAGGCCGTATCTACTCCCCAAGCCTCTAATGTAGGTTGGTCTTTATTTATTTAGAATTTGGTAGCAAAAACTAAAAACTCTGAATGAAGACCCTTAACACGAAACCAATTCACAAGCAGCCAGCTCTGGGACATTCAGGGACCCCATTTGTGTTCTTATCCTTGCCTGAGAGTCCTTCCAGAGAAACTGAGCTGCTCACAGAAGGATGAGCTGGCCAGAGGGGAGGTGTAACGGACAACATACTCTTCCCATACTTTATTTTCTTCTACAAATACAGTACAAAAATAGAGTTTTTTTCTGAACATAATTAAATGTAAGCCATTTTCTTACATTTCAATCTTTCCTCCGTGACCACATCCACCAATGACTAAACTGTATTCCCCTCTAAAGAGACAGTGTCAGTGTAATTTCATTATAAAAATACTGCGAGAGACAGATCAACATTTCTATTACAAAACTGCAGGAAAAGCTTGTGTAGACTTAACATTCCTCTTTTAACAGTTTTTAAATGCTTAGGTACTGGATAATGTTTATGAGAGCTCTCTGGTTTCAGTGAATTTCATTTCTGACAATGACACTCAGCCAGTTTTACATGTTTTGCTCCAGAATATATCCACAGGTTCTTGATAAAACAAAACTGAAACAAATACGTATATATTCAAATTACTTAAGAAGACATATTTAACCTTAAGCTTGAAATAAGGACAGGGCTTCTCCCTTCTAATGCACAAGATTTCTGAAAAAGTAAAGGAAGACTCTAAGATGAAAAACCAAAACAGAGTTTTCACAAAAGGCAGGTATTCTTTAGAAAGTAAATTTTCAGATTCCTCCAAATCTTGATTCTATGTTTTTTTACACCTTAGAGGAAGTATTTCCCCTTCTGTGATGATGAGACAGTAAGACCAGAACTCTACCTCATCACTGATTTTGATAAGGTACGAATCAAAGAGGCATTAGCATTCCTTTGGCCAGCTCACCACAGGCTGTTAAGTAGCAGCTGCGTGCTTCAGTTCTGAACAAGCAGGAAAAAATGGAAAGGAGAAAAATGGGAAAAGACAGTGCTAATGAAAGGAATGCCTCAGAAAACAGAATTATTAGTGCTGAGTGATACAAAAGAGAGCAAAAAACCCCAACAGCACAAAGTGATCTTCTCAGAAGGTACAACTGCACATCTGCTTCTCATAAGTCCCAGGACAAAAGGATGAACCTAATTACCCACAACAGCCAAAGAAACTCCTGATACTGAATTAGGTTGGTCCCCGATAGCTCGGAAACAAAAGTGCACAGAAAGACTAAATTCTTAACTGGCAAAGGATACTTTTGTTGTGACTACTGTTCTTGCATCTGGAAATGGCAAAGAAACGCTTGTTCTGATCACAGTTTCTCAAAAGGGAACAACTGTGCTGCTTCTCCTTTCTTTTCTCGCTTGCTCTTTTTGGTTGTCTTCTCTTCTTTTTTTTTCTCTAACTGGCGATTTTGGGGCCAAGAAATGGCCACATTCCCTACTGAACTTGGACCCCCTTCTTCATCAGAGGAGAATCCTGCTCCTTTCTCTGCTTCAGGTGCTGAGGGCTCAGTCTGGAAAAAACAGGTGTGAAAATGGAAAAGTTGCTCTAGAAATCACTCATAACTACCCCTTTCTAAAAGGGCTTGTTTTCTGTCAAAGTGACACTTAATGACATCACAAAAGTTGGCTGCTGTGGTTTGGGCTTCTCACCCAAAGCAGCATGTTTCTATTCCTAGATGTCAAGCATTCTTTCAACACAAGCAAAATATTTTTGGCTGCAGAATAAAAAAAAATAAACCTCTTTTAAAAAGATTGTGCTTTTCACCTTTCTCAATGGGGAAAAGATTAAGAACTAAACCAATCTGACTTCTCAACAAAAAGCAGCCCCCTCTCCTCCTGTTAGCTACTTGCTTGGCTTGGGGGAATAAATCTAGGAAGAGGGTATGTTAAAACAGAAAATAATACCAAAAACAATGCTTTGGGAAACACTCATCTCTTGTTAAACAATAATGAATCTTTAATGGGCGAGACCACACTGAATTTCTGGTGCAGTTTTCTTTACTAGTTGCTAGTCACGTGCTAGCAACAGAAAAGAAGAAGATTTTTGAGCAACGACACTTTAGGAATTCTACACTCTGCAGCTGGAAACATAACACATTGGAAAGACTGGGAAAAAATCTCTTGGTAGAGAAAGATCATCCTGAAAAAGAAATCATTAATAAAAATGCAGAATACCTTGATGGAGTAGCGTTGCTTCAGTCTCTCTCTGATGAGAAGTCCTTTTGTCAGCAGCTTCCAATTCCCCAGAGCTCTTTTCTCCCGCTTCTGTGTGGGATTGTTGTTGAAAAAATTACTATTGTAAGCTTCAATGTATTTACGCCCACAGAAAATGGAAGTTGTAAGATTTTAAACTGCCATTAAAAAAACCCACACCAACTTAAGGGTGTTGCGTTAAAAGATTATAGACCAGTAGAATTCTTAAGAGCAAAATTTATTGGTGTCCAATTACCTGCTAAATACATTAGTGTCACTTTCTGATGTGCACCCTGACTGTGTAAATTACACCAGAACCACCTCCAAAACTTTAACCTCATATGTGTATTCCTCATTTTCGTTTCCCAGCAGTCATGGAAAACTATTCCAGAGTATGCACCACTTCAGATATTGCTACACACTTGTATTGCATCCCACTGCAGTCTGGACAGCAAGCCCAAAATGGGGCATTTGGGGGGCACAACTAGCTGCCCACGGTCACAGAGCTCTGCGTCTGTTGCTTACACAGCCCACCCCTGTTCAGCTGTCCACAGTTTGAATGAAATGTACTTAATAAATATAACGGTAAGGAAGCTTCAAAACCAGTTCTCACCTCCTTCTCCTTCTTTTCTATTTCTGCTTGTTCATTCTCCCAGGCAGCAATGAGGACCTCTTTATACTCCTCACAGACAACATAGCCATCGGTACTAGGAAGGAGAACACAATCCTCTGTCAGCTACTGGAAGAAAAAAGAAAGGGAGCAAATGCCTGCTGACCCAGACAAACCAAAAGCAAGCTACTGAATACTGACAGAACCATCTGTTTGTCTCACAGGATCTAAGTGTGTAACTCATCACTTGTCCTCCCTGCACAAGTGCAGACTCTCAAAGCAGATAAAGTCACTTCCATCCGCCAGGGCCACTGAGTCCACTGCCAGTACTAGCACAGAAGAGGGCACGGACTCCCTAACACAGGCTATACAGCTTCTGCAGGACATCAAAATCTACCAGCTGCAACAAAGCAGCTTTACATACACTGGGTGCGAGTAGCCGCCGTGAAAATCAAATCCAGTGATGGCTTGAGCACAGTCAATGTCCAACTTCCGCGCCAATCTGTTCAGGTTTGGGAGTCTCAGCTGCACACAGCCAATGGGTAACATGGATGGCACGAAGAGATAGACATTTCCATATTCGTTCCGAGGAACCTGTTATTGCAAAATTGAAGACAATCGTTGACATTCCTGCTCTCTGGAGAGAGGGGAAAATCCCTGCTGCAACTCAGGGACTTGCCCTTCCTTCTGACCTAGTACATTCCACTCTGGTATACGATTATTATTCACATGACAAGGCACAAGCCTAGACTTAGCTGTGTGGATATCTCCTAAGTTATGTTCTCTGCCCAGGCCTTGTTACTCAGGCTGTAATGCAGAGAATTAGCAAAACAAACACGGGGTAGGGAAATTGCATCAACGAAATTATAAAGTTAACAGCCTGCAGTGCTAGCACTCATTACTTGTGCTCAGGAAAGAAAGGCCTCAATGAAGTTTTTCCATTTCCTCCTGGGTACAGTTACCTCAGAAGTCTTAACCCTGAATCCAGATGTTATTGACCAACCTCGCCTCTGAAACATGCCACTTCTGGTAAAATAAAGCCCACAGCTCCATACGAACACTTCCTTTAACACCAGCCCTCCGCCTCCCTCGCTACCTTTCCATCCACTGCTATGGGTGGCTGATACTCCTCTGTCTGCCAGCGACCAAACAGTGCCAGGTCCTCTTTGTCCCGGTTTGCAGGCTCTGCAAGGCGTGCCTTCCTCGCCTGGTTGGAAAATCCTTTCACCATCTGTGCAGATACAATGACCAAGCCTGTAACACCACAACAAGCCGCCAGTGATTTCAGACTTTCCTAGGACATCAAAGGAGAAGGCTCTGGGAGAGAAGAAATGTCTATTTCCTAGCTTCAGTATCCATTGCTTATAAATGATAACCCATGGCACCTGTATCCAACCGGCAGCCAGATCCTGCAGTTCATACAAGATGCTAGGATTAGAAGAGGTAGCTGGGCTTTGGACAGTATAAAGGAACTATAGGCAAAGTAGGTGGACAGATTCACAATGCAACTACCACAAACCATGCAAGAAAGTGAGAAATCTACATCTGCTGACAGAGAGAAAGGCAAAAACCCAAAAGAATTGAGCTTGAACTTTAGAGGGCTTGCACAGGAGGAAGTCAAACCCTCTTACCTTGTAAGGCACTTCTCCAATCCTCACCACTCGAGCTTGCTTCAGCCAAGTGTCCTTGGAGTGCAGCGTGTGTACACAGTCTCTAGAAAGGCCAGGAGGAAGCACCGTAAGAGTTCTGAGGTCTCTCCATAAGATACTTCCAAACTATTATTCACATGTTAGGAATTGTAAAAAAGCTGCATCTAAATGATACGCAAATGCTGTCTGAGCAGCTAAATGCCTCACCCTAATCTATGCATGTGGCCTGAGACTACTGCTGATACCATCATGGTCTTCACACAAATTAGCTCTTAAATTTGTTACACAGATCACAGTCGCATGTGAAAACATGCACACCACTCACCTGGAGTAGACAGCCTCTCCCCTGCAGTACCCTAGGACAGCAGCTGACTCAGGATAGATCGCCTGGTATTTCAAGAGGTGCCTCTTCAGTGCATAAAGAGGGTGGTTTTTGTACTCTCCAATTGCTGTTGGCAGAGGTTGATCTTGAAGCTTAACTTGAAACTGTAGGAATTATACAAAGAAGAGTGATTTCACAACTCTTGCGCTACTCCTTGTAATAAAATAAGAATTATTATAGTATGGGTCGAAGGAAAAAAACCACCAGAAACTTAATCAGGTGAGCCAACAGACTAAAGCATTCTTGTTGCAAATAGGTACTTAGATGGGTACCCAGATCCTCTCCGGAAGGGTAATGCTAAACTGTACAGAAACCACATTAGTAAGTTTCCTGCATGGGCTGCCCAGTATTTTTGCTATCCAGATTTCTCTGAACAGCCTCTATTTAATATTATTTTAATCTATCATTGTATATTCCCTTTAAAACATGCTCAACCTGAACATTTCAAGCTCAAATACAAAAAATGTGCCGAATAACCTATTGCCATTTACCTCATTTTCCTCCTTCTTGTCTCTCTCCACATAGGGACTTTGATATGGCTGCAGCGTGTCTTCCCACCACTCAGGGTCCACACGACTCTTCCTTGTTGCGGTCATCCACACCGGGTCATATCTTTGTGTCACATCCCTGACACTCCCATCATTGTCAAATCCCACAATATAGAAAAGCGGTTTTGTGGCATACGTGAAACACAGTTGAGGCTGGCCAACATTACCATGAACACAGTCTACACACACCCACTTGTCCTCACGTTCAAGGAAAACCTCCAGCCACTGGTCTGTGCCCATCACTTTCCTTACCTCCTGCTGTCCATCATCCTCATCACTAGAAATTATTTTGTTTCTCTTTCTCTGTGCATGAGGCAAGGGTGGAGCTGTACTTTTTGCTGGCCTAGGCTCAGCTCCGTATGAATTTCTGGATAGCCTTGATTCTGAAGTCTCAGATTTTGGGCTTTTTATAGCTGTTACCTTTGACTTCTGGGAGCCCAGTGAGCTCCTTCGCCTTTTAGAGACAGTTTCAAAATCCTCATCAGAGACATTACTTTCCTCCTCTGAAACCTCAAAGTCCGAAACACTGCCTTCGTCACTTCCACTCTCTTCTTTGTAACACACTTTGGAGGCCACTCGCCTCCGACGATCATTCTTGGGCCTGACTGGCACATCTTTTTCTGCTAAACTGATCTCTTCATTACCAGATTCCTTCTGTTCCTGGCTGCCTGTAGTTAACTTTGACTTGCGTGTCCTTTTGGTCTGAGCAGTTTTGCGTTTCTTTGGCTCCTCGTTGTCTTCTTCGCTCTCTGAAGATTTTTCATCCTGTTTGGCTTTTCTGCAGGGGCATTTTTTTGCCACAGCTTTGGGTGTTGTGGCAGAGCTCTCTTGCCCCTCAGAGGTACCACTGAGAGACTGGCTCTTGCATGAGCTTTTTCCCTGCAAAGAAAGAAGCCAGGTCACTTTTATTACCATGGCTAAGAACATGTTAAGAAAAAAGGCTGAAACCAGCACAAGATGCATGTAGACCAAAGGTTGGCCACCATGGTAAATCTGCTTGTCTTAGGGACTTGAAAACTTCAGGCAAACGGCTAAAGGGAAGTGCACTCAAGCAGCAAATGTTTGCTGTCTAAGTTTTAAAGAAATTTAAAACCACTGAAGCATAAGAAGTCTGCTGAAACACACTGTTTCAGCAGGTTTTTTTTTAGAGGAGCTGCAACAGCCAGAAAGTTTTTTCAATCCTACTCTCTAAACCAGTGACCTATTCCTTATTCCACACACCCAACAAAACCTACCTTTGCTCTTGTCTCCTTGAGAGGAATAGGCTGAAAAGACAGCACAAGGCGACACAGCAGCTGCAACGCTCGCAGAATAATTAAAAATATCTGCAAAAGAAAAAATAAAGCATGTTTAAACTTTTTCCAAGGAGTAAAAAAAAAAAAGGTTGAAACTCTTCTACAGTCTAGGTTCTGTCACAAATCATTTTGATTCTTACCTTTCACCCAGTGCTGTTATACCCTGGCACAGATGTGTAGGTAGCCCAGCTGCTATACTATTAAAGCACCACACAGTGTTCTCTGGCTCTTATTTATGTTACTAGTGTGACAGGGGTACTGCTGTTAACTCACAGATTAGAACCAACTCCTAATGAGGCAAGATGAACGATCCTGCTGGAGCAATCAGTAGTTCACACAACTCCCATCTACCCTATCAGTCTCTCATTCTTGAGGAAAACTGAGTATGATGACTCTAAATCCTGCCTCCCAAAGGTGGCCACAGCCAACCACATACCACCAGCTGAACCCAGCAGAAACACCAGCCATTCAGAGAATGTCATTACAGTCCCAACAGCTGTGACCTGGCAACTGCCTTTCCTGCATGGGACTCAACTGAAGCTGCCTAAGCAAGGCTTGGTTTGTCTTTTCCTCCTGCCCCAGGAAGTGACATCTCCACATTTCCACAGCAAGGTTGCAAAGCCACCACAACTGCTTCCTGCTTTGCAGCAGAGAAGTTGCAACATCCCACTTTATCAGCAATAGGGCAGAGCTGCAAGCTATGCACCTGCAAAGCAGCAGCTCATTTCTGCTCTTTCAAATGTCCCCTGTCAATCTGAGCTCCTCTGTTTCCCCCTCCCTCACCTATTTTACCAAAATCTTTGTGTGACTTGAAGCAACTGACTCCACTTCTTCCTTTAATCCAATTCCACCACAAAATGACTGTAGAGTCGAAGTCCTTTTGAAGCCTTGGCCGAGGTCTGCTCTAAATCAAAGCTCGATTCCTTTGGCCTTCAATGGTGATGCATAGCAACAAACTACCAACCGTCTAGCTCAAATATCTGTAAAGAGTTTCTCTGGCTGCAAGTAAGCCCAAGAATTTCCTCACTCAAATTAGTATTTCAAAAGAAATGTATTAGGCTGGTTTTCTTTGATCTACACTGCTAAAGCAATATAAAGAAGCCAAAGCATACTTAGGAACAAGTAGCTGTATACACTATACATAAAGGCATCCACAGCAGAATACAGAGCGCACAGTAACACCAACCAGAACTAGAGGGTCCAGTTAGGCACAGTTCAAATTGAATAATTGAATCACAGAAGGACTCCAGATAAAAAGACCACAACAAAAAAAAAAAGCCACACAATCACCTAAGTCACCATTCACATCCATCCCTCAAACAGCACTTTGTGTATGACCTGACAGCGCTACAGCACTGATCCAGCACGCACCAACCCTGCACGTCCCAGTCACTTACATGAACCAACTCTTCATCATCTCGTGCAGCATAGACGGCAAAGCGCCTCTCCAAGGTCGACTGAAGGGGCTCTCCTTTTTCAGTGGAAAGCTCATCATTGACAGTGAAGGTTCCAACAAACCTGAAACATGAGACACCTACTTATTGTCTAGTTTTTGTGACTGTATTCTTAAAATTCATAGTTCATCCTTTCCTTTTGTAAAAAGGATAGGTTCTCACCCTTGTACTGAAAATCAGAAAACTCACTGAAAATTGGTAATTACATTTATCCCTCTCCCGGAACCCTGGCTCTATGTTCTATGTGATAGCATGATTAGGAGAGAGTTTTACCATTTCACCAACTTGGAAAGGTAGAGAAGGTCCACTTGGCCTGCAGGCACTTTTGTGAAGTGGGTGGGGATGATGGATAGACCAATGGCATGAAGATCTGGCTGGCTGCAGATCCTGTTCCTATAGAAACCATTTGCTAATAAACACAACAGGTGAACCTGAGAGAAAAAAGTTTCTATAGTGAGTTCACAAGAGATTTTCTTTGCTGGAACTATTATCCACAGTACAGATGAGGAAAACTTTACTGCTCCTTTTAACAGAGACAGGCAACGATGAAGCCTCCCAGGCACATATAGGGTGGACACAGGGCTGTCTTCAGATCACCATGAGAAGACAGTAAAGCCCTGAAGCCCCTATCAGTGTCTCCCACTCTACATGACTGACAGTTTAACACTGACAGAATGAGCAGATACACACTCCATGGAGAAATGTACACCCTACTCACATCTGCTGTGATTTACAACTTCACTAATGCAGTCACTAATGTTTCTAAATTACAGTTTAGCAGAAGTCTAAGGAGCATTTGTCAGGACTACAGCCTTTTTATTTTTTCACTTCTAGACAAAGACCCAAATTATTTGATCAAAATTAGCTGCTGCTTCATTATGAATCAGTTCAGACATCTTTATGCTCAATTTTTTCTCTGCCAGGTTTCACTGTGACCAATACCTTATGTGTGTCCTCACGAACCTCCTTGCAGAAACGTTTCATCATTCTCCGAAGATACATCTCAAACTCGGCTTTCCTTTTTTCTCTGCGTATAATTACAAAAGAAATTGATTTTGTGGATTTTCTATGGACCCGCCTTTCCAGATTCCTGGATTGGATCAGCTCACGAAGAGAATCCATCCCAGAGAATCTTTTGCGCACAATTATCAAGAAGTTTAGTTACTGGCTGTATGAATTGGCACACAGGCTGCATTTGACCACTAACTGTGAACTCCGTGTACCCGGCTACTGAGAGCTTGCATATATTCAGATGGCCTAAATTCCACCTAACTTTACACACCTACAGTTTCCTACCAGGCAGCTTTGGACAGCTCCATACTAAAATGATTATTTACTGTCTGAATTATTTGACTTTTAGGTTACTGCTAGCATTCCATTCAGATTCCTGGAAAAATAGTTTTCTCTTAATTGATAAAGTCATTTAAGTTAGAGGCAACAGATATTCTGGTTGCTTTGTTATAAAGGGCTGGCCTGAGAAAGTGCCCCGAACGACATCATCAAGCCTCCAAAGAAAGCCTGCCCTGGTATAATGCTCCCAGCTGCCAAGGACATTCATTGGACCCACCTATTCACACCTCAGGTATGGGCTTCCACCTAAGCTGTTAAGATATTTACAGTACAGCAATGCCATTCACCCACCCACAGCTCTCCTTGAAAGAGAGCTACTACTGTCCCTGGTCTGGAAATGTAGATTGTAAAGCACAATGAAGTTACACGCTTGATCTTCAAGGAAGATGAAAAACCTCCATTGCCACCAACTTCCACTGAAGATTTTTCATAAAATTGTCTGTGTAAACCATTTTCCATCCCATGACCTCACATCATTCCAACTCAACAGTCTGCACAAAGTGGGGATCTCCACCCAGAACAGAGCAAGTCATTGACAGTCAAGACTTGGCGTACTTTTAACTTCCTCCTTTAATGGCCCTCTACCGTCTTCCCTGTTCTTACCTCCTCTCTCTTTTCTTCACCTGCTCTGGGGTTTCGATCTCTATCTCAACGGGATTGCTTGGGATCACCATTGCCGGAAGAACAGCAGCTTCTAACTTATCTGTGGCAGGTCCCTGGAGTTCTGGAGAAATAAAATATTGCTAAATGATAAGTAAACATGGAATAGATGCCCCAGGAAGGTCTGACAATGGGATAAGAACCTACCTATTCCTTCTCAAGTGTTCAAACAACCTACAAGCAGAACATCTCCAGTAATTACCAGCTCCTGGATCTTCCATAACACTATGTGTGCTCAGTTATTTCAAATAACTGTGGGATGTCAGTCACCTGCTGTTGAGGAATCAGCCCAGCACAGTCTAATGGCAAGTGACTGCTGCAGGCAAACTCAATCAAGAGAAAGGTGAATGAAGCAGATATGACTTGAAGGGTAATTGTAGAGTAGCAAAGAAAAAAACTGACAACTGTTCACTTTAGAAGGCATAAATCTGTGGCAGCAAAATACGAAGATTATGATCATCAAGATTCTTATCGCAGTTTGTTGATGGCCAGCTAATTGAACAGCTCCGTTGGTTTCATCTCCACTCTCCTTTAACAGCGTGTCGCGGTTTTGAATCTTCAAACCTACTCATTCTTAGCTGCTTGATATTAGACAACACAAACAGCTAAGAAAGTACTTTCTGCATGGTAGCATAATTTCAATGTAAGCCAACAAACAGTCAAATTCAAGGTGCTACTACCATCAGGTCAGAGTTGTCGTGTTTTTTTTCTACTTTGGAACCATTCTAAAAGCATGATGAGATAAGAGCGCTTGAAGATACAGATATCCACATGGAGCATACTTCTGGTATAGAGAATATATACATTTACCTGAATCCAAATGAGAAATTATTCAAAAATCAAACTACAAAAAAATATTTAAGAATATTTACTCCTTAAAATGAATAACAAGCAATTGTTACCTTCCACATCCTCCCACTCATCTTCACTTTCTTCATCGTCATCATCAGTATTGTCTTCATCCATCTCTCTTTTAACAGGAGATTCTCTCTTCAACTTTATCTCCTTCTGCGGGGGCTTCAGCGAGTCACTGTTAAAATTATCAAAATGGCTTTAGCATCAGGAAGTCTAGGTGCTTATTAATTTAACAAAAATAGAGAAAGAACACACTAAAAATAGGGAAATAAATGAAGTGTGACCTGTGCATTGGTAACAACAGATTGGGTATTTGACAATTAAACCACAGATACCTCCTCTGTAAAGCAAACCGTCTTTGCCAAAAATAACCATGGGCTCAGTGGAGCAACACTTTTTCAGTGCAAGGACGTTGGGGAAGGAAGATGCCTGAACCTACAAAAAGCCCCATTCTTTAGAACAGCTTGTACAAACCCGCCCTTGGAGAAATGGTTCATTGAATCATTTGTTCTTACTGAACCTTCAAAATGTATTGGAATTGGAACTGTTTCTGTTTCCCTAGAGTAGTACCTAAGGCTCTGAGACCAATCAATTTCATTTCTTTTTATTAATTCATTTACTATCGCAATCTCCATGGGCAGACTATGCTGATATTACATTTGGATTCCAAAAAGCACCAGAGAATGATATGTTTAAAGACTTCTGCTCATCATTTTAAACTCCAATCTCAGGCCAACATTTCTATTCATGCTGGATTCCATAAAGCCTCCCTAGTCCCATGTAAAAACTGTAACAAATGAAATAAAATTTTATATTTAAATTACTGAATTTGAAAAGGCTCACATAATTGCTTCCCATACAGACTACCTTCCTCAGGACTGACTCCGCAAAGAATAAGATGGTATTTCTGTCCAGCTGTGTGACACAAATGTACTAAATTGGGCTGACAGCCAAAAGTAAACTGTTCACATGCACATATGCAGGACTGGGCCCTAAACAAATAATGTGTAACCATGAACAGAGAGCTCCTACAGACTGGAACGATAACAAGTAAACGTACCTGCAAGCTTCCTCTTTGTTAAAATTCCCTTTATTTCTATTATTTTTTTTATTTTCTTTTATTAGTGATTTTGCCCCTTTTTGTTTTGAAGGCTTATTTGCTGAGTTGAGAACTCCAGTGTCACAATCTTCAGCCTTCTTCTTAGCCAGAGCTTTTGAGCCATTCTTCTTTATACTGGGCTTTTTCTCTTCAAAATCATCTGCATGGGGCAGAAGAAAGGACGATATGTTCACGGATGAGTCTTATCTCCATGCCAATCAGAAACACTACCTCCAAGGACTTCATCAGAGCCAGCTAGAGAGGAAAGTGAGCACTCACGATGACGAGCATGTCATTGTTTCTGAATAAAAAGGTAAGAACTGAATGACGAGACCCATTTAAGGAAAACACTCGTAATTATGCAATGCGCGAGAAGTACATAAAGATCCCCACAGTCCTACCGGTGGGGTCAGCTGAAAAACAAGCACCGTACTTGCCACTCACAAGAAGTTATCGCCTTGCGAAGCTGCACTGGAGAACTTTTTTCAGGGCCCCTCCGGGGACACGGACCCGCAGGTGACG
>NW_009259719.1:385691-387725 GCF_000687185.1 Egretta garzetta | reverse complement strand
CTAAGATGGAGGCAGGCTTTAGGCTGCCCCGCTGGGGCTGGGCGTACCGCCCGGGAGAGCCCCCGGCTTGGGCAGCCTTCCTGAGGCGCACCCCCCCGGGGCGAGCGCGTTCGGTGTGAAATGGAGTTGCTACGCGGAGCCCCTCGGTCCTTGTGCTGCCGCCGGGGCTGTCAGGAGCGCGGGCAGGGCCTGCTTCCCTCAGGAACCGCCGGAGGAGGGAAACGGAGGAAAGCAACTGAGGAAAATACCCTCGGCTCTGCCTCACTGAGGAGGAAATAAGTAGCATGCCGCGGGATGTGCACGAAAATGTTCACGCATTTTAGCTGTGATGCTGAAAGTACGCCCTTATCATAAAAAAGATACTGCAGCCCGGTGTGCATACAGGTTTCTGACCTGCTTTGAGGCCTGACATGACTGCTGTGTTGTTGAGCCTCAAGGGGAGGTGTGTGTGTGGGGCAGGAGGGGCGGTGTGTTACCCTGCTGACTGATGGGTGCTGGCAAAAATGGCGACATGTGTTTGGCTTTTGTGATGGTACAGGTGTGATGCTGGTCCATAAGCTGGCTGGTTCATGCAGATTAGCCTTTCTGCTGTAGTATGGACAGTGGTTGCTGGTAAGAAAGGTCGTTTGTACAGCAGTATGCATGAGGCATGATTTGCTGCAAACTGAAGTCTTCTAACTTGTTTTGCTCAGGCTGGTGGATACCAGTAGAGTGGTAATATGAGCTGCACTCAGGTTCAACAGGGTGTGAAGGAATGATCTGGAATACTTTAATCTATATTCTTACTTGTTTTCTGTGTCTCACAAACAGTGGAATGGAAAAGTTCACAGGCTTCTTCTGTACAAATAACTTTTCATTTTTTTTAGCAACAAACAACAAATACTGTAGAGGAGCCACTTGATCTCATCAGACTCAGTCTAGATGAGCGAATCTATGTCAAAATGAGGAACGACAGAGAGCTTAGAGGCAGACTACATGTAAGTAAACCTTTCAGAACACTACCATGCTTATTCAGCTAAGCACTGGGCAGCATTTTTATGTACAACAGTCTATACACAGATGCCCCATCCCTGGAGACATTCAAGGTTAGGGTGGACAGGGCTCTGAGCAACATGATCTCGTTGAAGATGTCCCTGCTCATTGCAGGGAGCTTGGACTAGGTGGCCTCTACAGATCCCTTCCAATCCAAACTATTGTTTAAAAATATTAGTTTAAATATGCAAGTAATTGTATCTCATGGTTAAAAGTGTCGAAGTGGCTAGAGAAGGGAGGTTAAAGATCATCTTAGTAATGAGGGCTGAAACCTTACTTTCTCATCAAAAATGTAATGTGATTGGTGCAAAATCTAATTTGTTTAGTACTCTGTCTGCTATTAAATGCTTCTGTAGAGATTCAAGAGATGTATTTTGTTTTTCTTGTCTTCTGAATGTTAGCAAGCAATTCATGCCACTGCTTTTGGTTTCTGTGTCTGAAATAAGCAATAATGCTGCAGGCCTCCTCTTCTGAAGTATCCTGAGGTCTCTTTAAGACTGAATTAAGTGTGGGGTTATCATTAACAAACAAGTATCTCTTAAGGCACACCCTGTGAGGGCAAGGTGGGATGTGTACTCGACTGGATTCTCTGCAAATCTCAAGTGTTTTCTTCTGAGAGTGATATGTCTCTTGATGAGGCAGAGTTTTGCTTTCTATTAAGTCAGTCATCCTTCTGAGTGCTGTATTGTGTTGGGGAAGAGATCCAGCTGCCCCGTGCGTTAATGGGGCCTCAGCTCCTTTGGGAACACAAAGATGAGGATAAATCCGTGAGGCACACACATAGTTCACAACATACTTTTGTAAGGTGTTTGGAATATGTGCTTATTGTAAGGTTTTGTAGTATTGTGTGAATTACAGCTTTCATATTGTCTAAATTGGCCCCAGGCAATCAATTCCAGGAGGCTGGACTGGCAGCAGAGAATGTGTAGCTGGCTTAATGAAGTGTGTCTGTCTCTGAGTTCTTCCGTGTGTTCTCACTGAAAGCTTCAGAGCTATTTCCTG
>NW_009259719.1:379856-385652 GCF_000687185.1 Egretta garzetta | reverse complement strand
TCAGTGAATATAAATATCTACCCCTTTTCCTGTGCTGCAGAGTACTGATTTGTTGGCATTTATGTTTGAAATAACTAAAACTGATACTACCTTGTTTTAATGTAGCGGCAAGTTTTGATGAGAATCAGGCTAAACTAATTATATCTGAAGGTCTTGCTATAATTCTCATTTTAATGAGCTTGTGTTTGAATTTTTGAAGAAATAATAAACTAACTTCATTCCTACAGGCATATGATCAGCACTTAAATATGATTTTGGGTGATGTGGAAGAAACTGTAACTACAATAGAGATTGATGAAGAAACTTATGAAGAGATTTATAAAGTAAGGACTTTAGTGTATTTATCGCCATAGAAAACTTTTTAAAAACTAAACTATATTGTATTGTTAAAGTAGTTTATTGCTGACTACTTTTGTACCAAGATTCTAAAAGAAGTTTTGGGCAGATTGTTATGAAAGTACAAAGGCTATCCAAAGATGTGGCGTTAGTTGTATTGATCTCTTCAGCATGCCAGAATGTTGTATGTTTGAGATTGTATTTGTTGGGAGTTGTTTCTGATGCTTTGTTATGATTGAATTTGGTCATATGCTTATGTTTTATAAACTATGCTTTTGTAAATGTAAACTTTTCTTTCTTTCTTCATAGTCTACCAAAAGGAATATTCCAATGCTGTTTGTCAGAGGTGATGGCGTTGTGCTTGTAGCTCCCCCATTGAGGGTTGGTTGAAGCAACAAAGGATTTAATCTTGTTGGAAAGTCTCAGACTTTTGGACAATGGTTCGTGTTTCGATCATGTGTCTCAAAATTCTGTACATGTTTTTTATAGGATGTTTTTGTCTGTTCTTTTGGGAAGGGGAGGGAGGGGGAACGGGACCGAGTTTGTCTTACAGAAACTACATTTAGTCAATCGAAGGAGTGTAAACACAACCTGATTTTCTCAGAATCAATGCAACTGCTGTAAATGGGCTGTCTTGTCACATCAGTAAAAGAATGCTTCATTTTTTTCAGTCTTGGCATAGCACTGTCTTAATTTTTTGCTTTAAATAAATTTGGTTTATCTTTCAGATTTGACTTGTCATGTTTTTATGTTGAAGACATCATTCTTATGTTCTTCTATAGAGCTAGTGCTATATATTAAGTTGTAGTATGTAGCCTGCAGGCTTCTTTACAATGTTTTCAGGTGTTTTTATTGTGGCTTTGTTAACAAAGCTATGGTTTGCAAGACCAGAAGTAGAGACCACGGTTGTTGCCTCACATGCTGCATGCATTCATTTCACATTGTCTGGGGTCTGTTTCAGTTCTCGAATCATTAAATTCTGCTGAATGCTTAAGATGCTCACCAATTACCTGCAGTGAAGGTGCATTAGATCCCTGAACAAAGTTCTTTATTAATATACACTTTCTCAGGCATGCCTTGTTTGCAATTTATTCTCCTTATTGTATTAAAAAAAAGGCGCTTCTGTTATGAAATGTTTTAATAAGTATGTTTGAAAGGCATATGAGATGTCGGACTACACTGGGACATTTCCTACAGAGCTTGACTTGTGACTTAATAAACTTAATTTATCTGGGTTCTTAGGCATGCTCTGTAAGGTTAGGAAAAGCAACTTGCTCTGGCACTTTCTCCTACAGTGAAAATCTTCATAGCTTATATCCATAGCTTGTGACAGTGGCGAGGAATACAAGGTCTGCCTTGGTAAGCTCCAAGCCAGGTTCTTCATAAAGGAGTAACAACTCTTTTGGCAGTAAAATATATACACTCAGAAGACGAATGTATACTCCACACTTTTTGAAATAAGGCATTCAGAGACTGATAGGAAATCTGCTCTGGCTTCTAGGTGGCATCTGTACTCTGTTGTTCTCATGCCATGTCCTCTAGCTTTGGGATAGATTTAAAAAATAGGAGTGATAGCTGAAACTGAAATAGTGAAGCTACTGGTGAGAATTAGTGTGTTAATAGCAATTGTAGTCTTAGATTTTTATTCGTGGAGGCTTGCTACCATATTTCTTGCACTTCATTCTAGAAAGGATGAATTGTTCCACTTGTACATGCACACAAGAATTTATCTTAAACCTGTGTATGATGCTGGTTTCACATGTAGGTCCCTTGTATGCAAATGAAAGAAGAAAGCATCTGTACAACTTACTACTATAACATTACCTGAATGAAGAACAGGCATGCAGTGGCTTTGTAGCAGACTTCCCTCACTGTACTATCTTTGCTTGAAGCTGGTCTCGGCTAGGATGAAAACAATTTTCCGTGATTCCTATCTCATCCGCTCCTAGCATGCTGTCTCTGTAAGGGTTAGCTCAGCAAGCATCAGCTCCTGTTCTGTGTGTCCACAACCGTTGATGGTAGAAGAAAGCTAGTGATGCTACAACTGTTCCCCTTCTGGAAGGGGTACAAGGATGACTGCACTGAGATCCTTTTTAGTCTAGTATCTGATTTCCTTCAACTCTAGGAGGCCAGAATAAATGTTTAGGGGGTGACAGTAAGAATAGGTGAACACAGTGATAGTCCTCCAGTTCCCAGGAGGGAAAGGAGTGTGTTTCACAGAACCAAGGGATTTCTCTTCTATTAATTAGCCTAAATTCTTTTAGGAGTCTGGTAAGCCCCTTGCTATGTATTGTTATGGTATGTCACAAGCTGCGGATTTGTTCTCTGAAGAAACATTTGGTTTTGGCTTTGTCTTGAACTTGCTGCCTGTTAATTTTGTGTGTGTTGGATAATGTTGGCTTGGTGGTATTCAGAGATAGCAGAGTATACATTTACCTTTCTACCTTCTCTACTCCTAGTTGTCTTTCAGTTTTTTCCAGGTTGCAAACAGATTTTCTATTTAATCATTTTTTTTACTATATTGATGTGCGGCAAACAGACTCCACAATCTAAGATTGTAAAGTAGGTATGTTTATTCAGCGCTGGGCAGCATGGGGGCTAGTCCCACCAAAGTTGTGCACACCACAACATGGCAGCTTGCCCCATTTATATGTAGCAAAGTGTTACATATACATGAGGTTTCCCAATACTCCTATACATAGGCATAACTGTCCCTGCTTTGTATTAAAATTAGTTTCAAGAGGTCATTTCCATAAGTCCCTCCCAACTGCACATGCTCAGTGATTTGAGTCGGTGGTCTTCAGGGGTTGTTTACTTCATCCACTCCTCTTCTTCACCTTGTCCTTTTGGTGAACTCCAGCTTCCACCCCCCTTATTCCACTGTCAGAACAACACATCTGGTACTGGCTCTCCATCCTTGGCTATCCTCATATCGACGAAGTGCTAGATGCTTTGTTCTCCTATGTGCCTTCCAAGGCCTGTAACAAAGATGGGCCATTTGCTACTAATCTCCCCTCTTCCACATTCCCTACAGTGTTAGTTTCTTATCTATAGTTTACTTCATATGATTAGTAAGTTAATCTAAAACAATGCTAGCAATTTAAGATGGATTTACAGTTGGCTTCACAAAGGTCCTTTTGTTGGCCCTTTAGCCTCCCCTCAATATGATTTTTGCATTGGAGGACTGACATGATACATAAGATGTTGGTACATCAGGAATTTCTGTCTTGATAAATTTTAGAATAAATATCTGTTAATACTTGTTAGGTTCTTTAAGAATGATAAGAGATATGAGGTCTACGTTTCCTTTACTTATGCCATATTTACCAGCATAATACATTTATCTACGTCTAGTAATTCTATATTGCAGAGTATCAACATGGTTGAAAGAGGTCAGCTTATCTGAATCCCTTTAGAACTCTTAAAAATGGTCTCATTTGCCACCTTCTGCTTCTTTTGAAGTTTTAAATGAGAGATTATGCATGGTGGTTGCTAGCTCAATTATTACCTAATTGATTTCCTGGGTATTTACTGCCTGATTATAAAGATTTGTGATTTTTTTTTGTCCCTGAAATGTCCAGTAGCATCTTTTTCTGACCCTTCAATCTGAAATGAGGTCTCCAGAGTGGGAGCCAGTCTAAGCTGCTCAATCATGAATGCGGATTAAAAAAAAAAATACATTTACAAAGCTTTTCTGCAGTCTTGTCTCTTTTTTACTACTTTCTATTCTCTGATCATCTGTTGGCTGTACTAACCCTTTCTCGAGATTCCTGCTCCTGATGTGTTTAAAAAAGAATTTGTTAATTTTCCTCAAATAATTTCTCAAATGCCTTTTCATATTGTCGTATGTTTTTAGCCTGCCAGAATTTTTAATATTACTCAGCTTCTTGGAAGGTTGCCTTTTTATTTCTAGTAGCTTTTTATAGATAGCAGTAGCCTTTCTAGTAGCCTTCTGGTAGTTTTAGCCTTTGGACTGCATCTTTTTGGTAGGTTGCAGAGTAATTTCTCAATTTATTGTCTTTAAAGAATTTCTGTTCTGCCTGCAAACATTTGACTCTCAGCAGCTCTTTTTTAACAAGATTTTTATTATGTGATTCCCTTTTTCAGAAGCGCTGGTATAGTTGGACCTCTGGTGTCTTACTGCTTTTGTGAGCGTCAGCTACCTGTGAAATTACTGTGTGGACTCGTTGCAAAATTGATTTTTGGGTCTCTAACATGTAGGACGCTAGATGGTGCTGCATTTCCTCAGATGCCAGCTTGGTTGGCTTTGCCTGACTGATGTACATAGCTTGTCAACAGGCCCTGTAGTTGTACAGTTAGTGATTAGTTTTTAATTAGGATGGCACTTGCTGACAGTTTTAAATTAACTCTGCTGCTCACCCATAAGTAAAGATGAAAATGTTTTGATGTTTATGTAGGCACAGACCAAGCCTCCAAAAGAGTTAAAGTAAAACAGTATGTCTGCCTTGCATTGTTAGATTTTAAAATTCATGAACTCCAGACTAGCAGCTTTGTGAGTAGCATTAGCTGAAGAATTATGCCATATAGAATAAATTGTGGTTAACCACTTTGCTGCTAAGTGCTGCTTGGAGAAGAGCAGCACATTGTTGTGTGTGGTATACGAGGCTGCTTCTGTACCCGCTGATTCCAGTGCTAGTTGTATGGCTCTCCAGTAACTTCACTGGAGAGCTTCATTGCAGTTGAAATTCAGCAGGGGGAAGAGCCTGCACTTATGTACATGCATTAAACTCTCAAGGTGACAAATATTTCAGTTTATTTCAAGTCATCAATGCTGCTGCCTTTTTTGAACCCACAGAAATAGATTTTTATCCAGGCTACGTATTTAACAAGACAGAATTTTGTTCTAGGTCATGTAGGGCTTGGGGGGATGTTCTTTAAAGTTGAACAGAGATTACATTATGTGTTTCATTCCTATTCCGCAGCACGGGACAAGTCTGAGATTTGGATAATAGGTTATAGTAAAGACTCGAGCAGCATGAGCAATGACAGACTGCTGCAGGGACTCGGGGTTGGAAAAGCAGAAGAGTATTGATTGTGTTGAGAGTTCTGCAACAGCACTGTCTCCTCTTGGTGCTCCTGTTCTTGTTCGGTAGGCATTGGAAATCTATAATTTGAAACATTTAAGAGAAGGAGGCTTGTAAGCCTTTAGAATTCTTAGTAGAACTATAGCACTGGGGAGGGAGTTGATTCAGTGCAAGATGACAAATGTTGTGCATTGTTTTTTGGACTGATGATGACATGTACAGAAAATCCCATCAGGCTTATTAAGGTTTAAGGCATTCATGCCAAGATCATTGATGGGCTGAATACATCATTACCGAGGGTGTAGGACTCCCATGTTTCTAAACAGGAAGCTGCTTTCATATACTAAACAAAAAGAATGGGAAAGAAAAATAGAAAGTTCTACAGAAAACTGAAGCACAGTGTCCAAGCCAGCCT
>NW_009259719.1:378688-379793 GCF_000687185.1 Egretta garzetta | reverse complement strand
GTGGAAGGAAGAGAATAGATGATGTGGGTTGGAGCGGAAAGCAAGAACCACTGACGGAAAAAGATGTAGTCAGAAACCCTGTTTATAAGTGAATTTTTTCATTGTTACCCAAATTAGTTTGAATGGAAGAGAGGCCCACTCCCAAATTTTGGAAACTTAGGCCAAAAAGCCTATTTAGTTTTACAATGGCATTTGATCGGTTTATGATGTGACTGCCTGCAACAGCAAGGGACTAAGTTTGCTGACTGTCTGTGTGGGTGGACAAACCATTGCAGGAAACACTGCATAAGCCTTTGGAAGAGTTGGGTAGTGACTGATCATGAAGTGTGGGTTTAGCAATGTTTTCTGTATGGTATGTGGTAAACATGGCTATTTACATACTCAAGGTGCATACGGGAGTCTTCCGAAGAGATCAGAATATTCCAATGTAAACACATTTTGTGAATTAGAAGGATGTTATTTGATCCAGAGTATGTCCAGTGTTCCTTAGTCTTACACATTTTTGTATTCTGAAAGTAAGGGACAGCATAAACCTTAAATGGAAAAGATAGATTTTCTTATTGTGAAGATAATAAAGTATTCATGTGGCAACACAAAATAGTTCTTGAAAACTGGTATGGTTCAGAAATTTTAGTAAGCCTAATCTGTTTTATATTTAAGTCATAATATCTTTAATACCTCACGTATTTGATGCATTTCCAGTTTCTCTTTGGTTTTAATGATGAAAATAGCTCTAGGTTTTTAGAACCAGTTTTTTAAGTAATTATCTGATAAAGACCTATGCTTTATGCATCTGTGCTGGCTAAACATGACGCTCTTTGATCACTGTCTGTTGGTTCATGTCACCCAAAGCCTATGTCGGTACATAGTTGCTCTCTGCAGTGGATGATCTAGTGTTTTGCCCAGCCTGCTTCCAGATGATTTGAGCAAGGAACTTTCATCAGTGTCTTTAAACTGTTTGACAAGTGGAAGCCTCAATTCCTTAAACTGTTGTAATAGAGGATCAATTTTAGCCTCTAAAGGAGATCCAAGTGCTGCAGGCACCTTAGTCCTATTCCTTTCTCAGAGCACTCAGCTGTTGCACAGAAAGTTTATCATCTTTGTT
>NW_009259719.1:365652-378067 GCF_000687185.1 Egretta garzetta | reverse complement strand
TTCTTGACTGAGGTGCTGCTTATAAAAGGCAAGAGAACCAAAGCTCTGCTGCAACCAGGAGAATACACTATAGTTAAATAGAGCGCAGCTCTTCACAATTTTTTTTATACCAAAAAAAAAACCTTCTGATGGTTATTGTTGCTTGTTGGTGTAATTCAAATACTCAGAGTTGTTTCTGTATTAATGTGGTCCTATCCATAAAGCACAGGCTCTAATCTCAGTACCAGCTAATGGAGACTTTCCTCGTGATTAAATGTTAAGCCTTTAGAACTTAATTGTCCTGTATTCATTCCCTGAAAACCAACCTAAAACCAGCAATGCTATATGCATGCAGCTTCCAGACTCACAACATCCTGTGGGTAACACAAGAGATCTCTGTCCGCTGTACTCAATCCTAAAGCCAGCTGTCATAGCTATTTTTTCTTTCTTGAGGCAGTGTGATGTCTATACAATGATTTTTTCGCCCTTTCATGCACAGTCTCATAAGTTAAGGAGAAATATTTTCCATGTGGTCCAGGTGTTGAATATGAAGTTTACTGTGTGATTTTCCATTAATTCTGTTTTATTCTGGATTTTCTTTTAGTACTGTTGTCCCACAAAAAGGTTGCAAGGTTTTGTTCCTGTGAAGGGCTGTGCATCTCTGGGATGAAACTTCCTGGACAGGCATTGCTCCATCTTACTCTTATCTTTCTGGTACCAGTCTTGATATGCATCTCTGAAAAGAGGGTGAGCACTCTTCTTTGACTGGCACAGCTGTGCCGAGAAGACAGTTGATCACACAGAGAAATAGTAGTATCATCACATGCACAAGATTCTGATTCTTGATCCAGTGTCTCTTCTACTGTGTGGATTCTTTCAGTATGGTTCTCTTATAATCTTGATTTCTGTTTTGAAAAGGATGCAAGCTATACATCTGATTCAATACAAGTGACTCATTTGAGCACAAAAAAGTAAATTTTAAGGAAGTAAGCAAAAACACTAACCAAATCTCCCTTGCATTTTTCTTCTTTGTAGCCTATAGCTAGTTAAGCTGTCAGCTTCAAGAATATACTCTCGTATGTTCTTTATTGTGACTGATAGGGTTTTTTTTTCATTTCTCCTCTGTTGTCCTCTATTAGGCTTTTTTTTAAAAAAGAAAAAAAGTAGTCTTAAACATCAGTGAGTACTTAAACATCTATATGTTGATGAAGCTTCTGTAGGCACTGCATTGCTCTTGTAGAAGACATGTTGGTAAATTTGGCATTAGTTGCCACATCAAGCAAATCTATGAAACTCTTCAAACTACAGTCACAAACTGCAGTTGCAGTTTTGAGCTGATGATAATCTCAACACGCTAGTAGAAGAAATGTCAGGTACATGA
Organism: Egretta garzetta; assembly: GCF_000687185.1. Classification (NCBI taxonomy): domain Eukaryota; kingdom Metazoa; phylum Chordata; class Aves; order Pelecaniformes; family Ardeidae; genus Egretta; species Egretta garzetta. The sequence goes on along the minus strand of NW_009259719.1, from coordinate 376,707 downwards.
CTTCCTTTTCAAAAACATCTGTTCTTATCAGCTATTTCATAAAGTAGTACAGCAATGTAAGGAAGGATTTAACTTTTGGCCTGTTCAAAACGTGCAGATAGATCTCTGAAGCATTTGTTCTCTGTTCAAGATATTTCTACCCAAGAAAGACCTCTCCTTGTGCTGAAGGGAAGGTGTTACACATGAGTTGCAGAGCATCCTTTGAACTAATTGTCCACCCACTTGTTGGTTTTTTTTTTGCTTAGTGTAAGCCTTGCCTGTGGCATTAGCAGTCGCATTCTGCTAATGTTAGTCATTAATCCTTAGGATTTTTATTTCTGATGAGAATTAAATGTTGGCTGAATACCTACAGCATGGAGTTCTGTGTGCAAAAAGTACATCAAGGTGTTTGAAAACTTTTTTGAGTCTGTCTCCAAAATTGTCAATGTCCAGAGATGTAATATATATGTGGTCTTTGTAGCATTTTCTTTTTGAAGCTGGAGATGAACCCACTTCTGCTGGCATTGCTCTACTCAGGGGTATTCTAGTCTTGGAGGAAATTTGATTCTGTTTCCACTCTTGAAACCTGCTGCTTGAGTTCTCATCTACTGCATGCCCCGCTGATAGGTGCAAGGCTCTGTGATGCATGAGGGAGAATTTTCAGGAGTTTTTAAGTTTTTCAGTGCTTGCTGATAAAAGTGCTTGCAGCGCCTAAGTAGGAACTGTTTGTAGTGTCTGAGCAGCTTGGGGAACTGACACAGGCAGAAGACGTGTAGCTTTAACCTGAATCAATTCTCTGGTCAGTTCAGGGAACAGGAGCTGTTTAAACCAGCACTGCAATTGGGGAAAAATGTTCAGTAAGCTACTGCTTAAAGTAACATCAGTCTCCCCTTAGTGAAGAGTGGAGGTGTCGGCGTCCCCTCTTTAGCTTGTTAGTACGGATGTGAAGCAGGAACATATACAAGAGAGGTCAGAAGGACTGAATTGTGGTCTCAAAAAAGAATTCCTGGGGGGTATATGGAAGGTATCCTCACTCTTCAGACTTGGCCTATTAAAAGTTTAGACATTTTAAAAACAAAAAAACCCGTCAACTAAATGTGACGTTTAAGACTGTGCAATTAAAATTTGAGATTAATGTTCAGTAAGTTGTTTGGTTTTTTTCTTATTTCATCAAAAGGTATTCACCCATGTGTTATACATCAGAACTGTGAGATTCCTATATAGAGAGGTTGTAAACAAAGCATGAAAATACATGATGTAAGCAGTCAATTTGCCTTGAGCAGTTTTTTTCTTACACAGGGCCCTGTTGCATAACTGTTCCCTTCAGTCTGGCTCTGGCATTTATGGGCTGGATGGTTATGTGAGAAACTAATCAGAATGTTTTTTTTACTTCTAAGGACTAGGAATTTCTGGAGAAATCTGGAAGTTCTGCATGTAGTAATAGCATGCAGAGAAGCAAGGGTTAAATTCTCCAGGATTCCTTCCCAGAGTTTTCTCCAAATAAATATTCTTTATAAGTTAGTAATGAACCAAGTATTTCGTGTCCTTTGAACAGTAAGCTTGGGACAAGAGACTTTGTCTTATCTCTTTTTTTTTTTTCTTCACTGTTCTGCTGTTCCAGGGAGTTGTGTAGGGTGACTGCTAATCCTTGATGTGTGTAAGAGCAGCAGAAGCATTTACTGCAGGTCATGCTGACCTCAGGCTAGGTTCCTTTTGTTTTCTAGGTTGCTTATTAGTTACACCCAACATCCTTTGTTTCAGACAGAAAGCCGTTGAAGGAATGCTTCATTCATTTTTTTTTAGGAGGCTATAAATTATTATCTAATTTCTTTCATCTGAAGAAAAGAAAGCAGGATATTGCAATTAAACATTTTGTTCAAGACCACATGCTGAGTCTGTGGCATAGCTGCAAATAGGGTACATTGCTGTCCTCTGTAAAGGGTCTCTTAAATCCTAGAGCCCAGTAATGCAGGCTGCATCATGAGTACGTGGATCATTGTTTCCACTATTATACTGATAACATGGAGGAAGCTGGTACCTCCAATACTTTCAGTATTGGAAAAGGAATTAAACTGAAGCTACAGGGTAAAATTTAGTTTCCTTTGATAAATAATGCAAATAAAAGTGAGTAATGTTAGTAGAAAAGAAGTTTCAGTTGAGATTTTTATGTGGGTTTAATATTTAAAGGATAAAAATATATATTTAAGTATCCGTCTTAAAAAACAACAAAAAAATCTATCCTGAATAACTTGATCTCTCTCTCCACAGAGACCTGATAGTGCTTGATCATACTGCTGTAAAGCTCAAGTCAACAAAAGGTAACTCAAAAGACAGAATAGAATGCTGGGCTGAGAACCAAGAGGTGATCCTCAGATTAGGTCCAAGATTTGGGAATGAGAAATTAGAAATTTATTCTAATCCTTTCCTGTTCTATTGCCACATCTAAATAACTTGGGTGTCATTAGCACAACTGGTACTTGTATAAGGACTTTTGTACTGGTAGCTCTGGATCTATGCTAGGCAGTAAACTGACTTGATTGAAACTCTTGGCATGCAAACTCTTTGTGTCTCTGCATTTCAGTCTGTTCTTAGCTACTTCACGGGTGCATTGAGAACTTGTCTGTAACATTTTTTGATAGATACCATATCTCTATTAATTATAATAACTTTCCACTGGCAATCTGGGAAGGTAGATTAAGCTACCAGGTCTCTTCATGAGGGTGACTGTGAAGTCCTGTAAAGGTAGTACAGAGATACAGCTGCAACTGCATTCATTCAAGCTTCATTTTTTCTAACACTCCTTGTTATTTAGCACTGGGTCATATGATACAAATTATCTACTGTGCAAATTCCCTTGTTTGTGAAACTTTGCACAAACTTATTCTTTTCTGTCTTTTCAGACATCTTTACAACCAAGCATATACTCAATTTCTATATGATTTTATTATGTCTCATAGGATTTTGATGAGGTAGGAGGGAAATGCACCTGGTTTGTGTTTTTTAGTGACTCATAAATAATAGCAATATTAGGATATACATTACATGAGAATGCAGTTTGTCAAGAATCAGCAAACTGATGGGTGAATACATACACTGTCAATTACTGACTTCTGAACAAGAAGTAGCCCTGTGGGAGCCCTGCTAGTTACCTAAGTTACACCTAGGTCTTATCCTCTTGAAATCCAAGCTAAGCCCCCCACCCCTCAAGTACTTAAAGATACAGCCAGCTGGGAGCCTCCTTGAATGTGGTGTGACCGTATGGCTCACGGGAGGTACAGGCCCTCACATGTGATAGGTGTTAGGCTGGAGCAAGATGGAGCACTGCGTGTTGAGATCCTGTAGTCTCTGTGAGCTGTACCTCGGGGTGCTGAAGATGAAAGCTTCAACAGTGTGAAGTTCTGCGTGGGCTGTGTTTGGCCCACAGGCTATGTTCACCATCCCTCATGTTCACTGGAATGTAGAACTTTCCAGCCTAATACAGACTGTGTTTGTTTTTTTAACTGTTTAACAAAATAGAACTTGTAATTATCTGACCCTAAGTGGGAGTCGCTTAAAATGCATTAATCGAGGCCAAAGGAATTTCCATTTCCATGGCTCACACTAACTCTCATTCTGAGCTCTTCTGTGTTGAGAAACCACCAACTCAGCTGCGGGTGAACTGTCTTTACGGGCACGATGTTGCTCAGATTGATGCCAGGCATTCTCACTTTAGACTCAGGCTTTTACACAGTAACCCTGCGTATCCCTTGGGTACACTTTGACACAAGTGTGAACTCCCCGCTTGGCTCTGTGCTGCCTTTGAATCTTGGGGCTGAATTGATAAACCACAGCACCCCAGCTTATCCTCTATGGCTTTACCAAGCAGACTTAAATTCTGAATGAGTTTTACTTTTTAGAGAAATGAGGCAAGCAGTTGAGAAGAGCCTTGCAGCTCTAAAATAAACCAGAATTCACTGGTTATCTGGATTAGAGTGCAATGTCAAATAATTTTGAACTCTTGATTCAGACCGAGAAGTTTGGTGGAGTCCAGCTGCTTCAGCATATTGACAATGGCTTCATCCTTCTCTTTTGCCCTCTGTAAAAAGTGTCTCTACATATTTGTTAAAAAGTCCCTTTGAAGGTGGATGGGAATTCACTTTTAAAAGTGTTTGATACTCAAAATTTCTACCATTTTTGGCAAAATATCCTCAGATCTAATGTTCCATTCAAATCTGTAGGGGACTATGTACAGCTTGGGTTTAGATGAATGTAAGCATCTGCCCATATCAATATCTTCCAGACCAAGGAAATACAAGGAGGCTTTGTCTTTTCCTTGTCCTTACAGAAAGCATCTACAAAGGTGATGAGGCATAAAGAGCTATCGTAATACAAAATATTCTTAATATGGGATTATGTGAATGGCCAGATGCAGTGGAGGAGGGAAAACTGTATATGTGCAGCAGTTCTGCCTTGGCTAGCCTTGTGGCCTTAATGATGATCTGGAGAGGAGTATTTTTCCTGGTTTTCTCCTCAAACTTCTCTGATCGATAGACTTTCTGATACTTAGATGATGGAATGACAAAAATGGTCCTGTTTGTGAAGAAGTGTCTCTGGTGGCAAAGTTTTTAAAGGTCTGGGAGTTTCCCTATTGTATTTAATGGGGCCTTTGGCTCATAAACACATTAAACAAAGAAACAATAGATCCCTAGGGGAATTTTAAAAGCTGAAGTGTAGGAACTTTAATAATATTATGAGGACCTAATATGTCTGATGTGGGAACTTAAATCTGAGGCAAGAATTATGAAAAGAATGTTTGAAGTGAGGATTTAATTACATGATTTATTGTTAATCGTTTATTATTATATATACAGTGCCAGGGGCACTCCTGGTGCTTTACAGATGATTACTAAATAGCAATTCCCAGATCAAAGATCTTGATCATGCAATCTTTATTCTGTAAATATTCCCCATGGTGCCTGATCTTGTTCCATGTTAAAACTCAATAATCGCCCCCAACACAGCCCATCATAGACAATTAAATGACTTCAGCAAGAGAACACTGATTAATTATCCTTCCCAGAACACTGAATATTGGTGCCATATATTGTATGGATAAAAGATATCTATTGTGTTTTAGCAAACCTCACATTTTCCTGCAGCTTTAATTCTTAATTACAGTGTCAGCAAACATTAAGATTATTTCCATGATAGAAGCAGCTTATTTCTGGAAGAAAAAAGTGCACTGGCTTGTCCCCATATGTTTCAGACCCTGATGATTTAATGGAGCCCATTTACTTGCATGTAATTGTTCCCTCAGTGACCGGTATAGGAAGTTTCACCTTCAAAGACAGATGCTGAATGTGAAATACTCCTGTGAGCTATGCAGATGCTGAAATCTCTATTTGCAGAAGGTTCTGCTTTTCTTTATTTCATCCTGTGACACTTTGCACTCCATGGGAAATGTCACCAATGAGCAATGCGCTTAGATGGTTTTCTTATTCTTCAGCTGAAATGGCTGTTGTTTATCCACTGGGTTGCTGTAGGCAGCCACAAAAGTGAGCACAGCTTGTGCAGCCATCTTTTGGCTTATGTCTTTGAGACATAACGGCTCTGGTGGGGAGAGATTGAGGCAATTGTACACAGAAGGCAAAGGATGGCTAACTCCATCTGTTACAGGATTTTAATACAGGTTTTTGCAGAGTGCTGTCCCATTGCTCTAAAAGCAGTGGCATGTAGCACAGAGAAAGGTATTCCGGCTAGCGATGCGTGATGATCTTACATGCCTAAGATTCCAGTGCAGTGATCAGGATTCAGATTCTTATCTGAATATGGTAGGTCTAGACAGTGGGTAGGGAGTATTGCTAGAGGAGGCAGTTTGGATGATACCCAGCATCGCCGGCTCTTGAAAACACTTCTTTTTTCTTTCAAGGTTGTGTTTAATCATTAAGATTTAAACAGTCTAAGGTGTCATATAATTACCCAGGATGTTAATGATGTCTAGTACTTAGTGCAGGAATGAGATTGCTCTGGCCAGTAGCTGGATGGCACTGACCATTTTTGTGTTTACAGCTAGTAATAGAGAAGCACTTTTTCATGCAACTCCTAATTATGTTTAGAAACTTACTGCTATGAGATAGTGTGGAGGTCAGAAGTCTATGGAGGTTAAAAATGGGACTAGGGTAATTTATGGAGGGTAGGTCCATTTGTGACTCTCAAACACAGTAGTTCTGGTGTGATGTCCCAGTCCTAAACTGTTGATTGCTGGAGAGTAGGAGGATGTCCCTGGGGAATAATTGCTCTATATACACACCCTGTTTCTTATACTGTTTACCTTACTGTTGAAAACAATGCAGTGGGCTAAAGGGAGCTGTCAGCTGGCTCAGTGTGATTGTTCTTACGTTCGCACATGTTCCAGGTTCTTGGAAACTCCTGATTTCAGACCCTAATAGTGTGGCTCATAGCATTATTAATCCTCCTTTTATTGTATTCATAGCCACACAACCCTTCCTAAACACCCTAACTCCTGTCTCAGCGTGCCTAAGGTTGAATTCTCAAAACGGGCTGGTCTGTAGTTGCTACCAATCATACATGTAAAATTCTGACTCCCTTGAATCAATGACAAATCTTCAGAGGGACTGGAGATTCACTGCAGTCATGGATCCGTTGGAGATTGCTCAGATTCATCAGCAAACAAATACTGACTAATCAACTTTCACAGCTCCCTTCTAGCTCTCTCCCAAACGCTTTGGCTGGCAATAAGTAGTTTTGACATGGAAAGTTGAAGTATGGCTACAAAGTGATTTACTTAAGGTACAAGTGAAGGAATTATGAACCAGAATTGGGATTATCTAGACACAGAATGTCAAGTTTCTGGCCAAATAATATAATAGCACTTTTGGAGGGCTTCTAAACCATGTAATATTATATTAAGGATCAGCTTTACAGTCACAGGCAGGTTTGGCTGTCATCAGCAGAAGACACATCCCTGTCTTCCCCCTTTTGTTTTCTTGAGCTATCACAGTTCCCAGCCTAACATACTAGCAAAGACTGCAGCTGATTTTAGTTTACCTGAATAAAACAAGCTATATTGCATGGTAACTGAATAGGACTATACGTATACCATTCAGTCCTCCTTTTTGTGAGACCAGTGAACTCTGGCATAAAAATGGTGTAAACAGATGGGAATGATAACTGCTTCAGCTCCCACAGCTGTATCCACCTCTGATCGTAAGCCAGAGACCTTATGGTGCAAAATCATTTGGGAGTGGGACAGACTCATCCCACAGGTGGGATACAGCCTGGCTGTCACTTTCTCTGATCTAGACCGCCATGGTATTCAGGTCTAGTTAGAAGGCCCCTAAACATGCTAATTTTTGTTAATTAGTTTTGTGCATATTCTGGTAGTGCTTGAAAGCCCAAATTGACATTGGGATTCCATTGTGTTAGGTGCTGTGCTAACACACACATCGCATTTCCATTTTCAGTCTGTCTTGAGTTCAACAAGGAGCGTCGGAACAAAAATGGAAATTAAAGGTAAGGGACTACTGATACGAATTGTCGTAGCTCAACTGAAAACAGTGGACACTCTCAGGTTCAGGTTTTTCCTAAAGATATGTTTTCCTGGAGACTGAAAACATTCTGTTCACTTTTTGAAACAACTTGGTTTTTTATCTGTAATGTCTTATGTCAATATAAAGCCTCATAACAGAGCCTGAAACTAGACAAGTGATCCCGACGTGATTGCAACCAATCTTCAACAGTAAGTAGAGGGAGAATTGAGATTCATTTTATCCAGAGCTGTATGTTTTCTAAGTTTACTGTAAATGGGTGCTTAAGAAACAAGTGACCTCCTGAAGACCTCAGGATTCAAAGAATAACTCAGAAATGTCCATACAGGTTAGTGTGACCCACAAAATATCCATTACTCATTCCTCTCTAACTCTGAAACAGCAATGCCTTTGTTTCTCTCTGTCTCTTTCTCTTTTTCTCTAACTTGAAGGCAATAACAGGATCTGTGGCTTTGCTCCGTACATGTCACTGCCTGCCAAGAACAGCAGGCAAATGAGTAATACTATTCCTCCCTTGAAATTCTTTCCTTGAAGTGAAATTAATGAACATCTTTACCATGAAAGAGAAGAATCCAGTTTTGTGGAGAGTCAAAGGAAGGATTTAGACTTAGATTGGTTTGTCCCGTTTTCAGTTGTTTTTACAATAATGGTGGTGGAAATCACTAGGAAAAACAATGGGAAAAGAAAAAGAATGATTTAGGTATCAAAAAAAATCCTTATTTTCTGGCAACTGGCAACTGGCTAATTAGAAGCTGGTACACAGGACAGCATTGCAATCAAAATGGGAAATCCAGTCATAAAATACCTCTCCAGTCTCTGATGCTGGAAGAGTCACTGTTAACTTATTTTTGCACCAAGAACCAGGAGCTGCAGGACAGGACTTTGTAAAGGCCATCAATTGAAAGAACAAAAATCTGTTCACCACTAAGTAAGCTGCTATGCTGATTCTTCAGGGCCAGGAGGTAAACATATAAACAGTCTCTAGAGTAGCAGAGGAGATGAGTGGTAAAAGGACTTGCTTTTTTCTTTCTTGTATTTAAACAGAGTGTTCAGCAGATTTTGGTGGTGTTATCATCAGACAAGTATTCTCTTGTAAAATTGATACCTCCCAGTCTACTTCTTATTAGTAATGTAATAGCTGTGTTGAAGTCATGGTGGTCTAAGGATAGAATGGAAGCTAGGCATTCAGAGAGAGATGATATCTTTCATTAGATATTTGTATGTACATTCTGCCTTCCCTGAGAGACCTTAAAAGAATCTAGTAAGCAAATTTATAACATAAGCTGATGAATAAAAGGGATGCTTTCTCACCCTTAAACTTGTTCTCCCTGGGCATGGTGCAATAATGATAGCAGGGTAATGTAAAGAAGCAGCTTCCACTATTGTTGTCTGTGCTGTTTGCTGTGTGAATAAACAAAGGACTTCAATCTCCAGCACTGTTTTTGCTGTGATGAATGCTTTGTAAATGCTGATGGATGGATCAGGGGAGGATAGAAAGATAAAAGTCTGACACATCTTGCCAGTACTGAATTCATATATGGATTGAAAGTGAAGTGTAATTACCACCCAGATCAAATTCTTTCAAGAGCCAGAGCTGTCTAGACCAACAGCAGATATTTATTTTTAGGGTTGATCTTTGTGGGTTTTATTAGCAATGCTGCCTTCCCTGGGGTAAAAGCAAGGGAGGGAAGAACAGAAAATCCTCTTGAGCTTCCATTGTTAAAACAAGCTATGTAAAGCTTACAGGAGAAACCTTAATTCTGAGAGCAAGCTGTATTTTTGTGATGTTCCTTCTGAAATATTCTCCGCTTTAAATTGGCTTGAGGAATCAGTGTAGTAAATCTGGCATTTGAAAACTAAATGATATATTTAGAGAAAAAGCAACTTTGCAACTCAGATAAAGGATGTGACAGTGAAGTTTTTTCTTCAATTCAGAGAATCCTGGGCAGTTAATTTTACCAGTAGTCATGATGTGTAGATAATGAGGGTTGTAGGTTAGCGCAAGCCTAGATATGGCTCTGTGCACTACAGCTACACAGAAGGAAGGATTTGGACCCATTCTGCTGGTAGTACCCCTTTTTAGCAAATTGGTTAGCCATTGCTAGGCTCTGGCATGCGTTGCTTCTGTATTTCAGTTTGCCCCCACAAAACACCTGCACACAAATCTTTCAAACGTGGCAAGCACCAACTTCTTCATTATGCTTAACTGGATTGTGGGAAATGAGCAATGTGAAGGTGTGTTACAAAGTTTTTCAAGTGGGTTACTCAAATCGGAAAGCTGAAGAGATAAACTTGGATGTGTTGTTAAACAATAAATCGCCTAAAGAACCTGGAGTGGGATCCTAGCAATGTGATTTCGCCACCTCTAAGTGGGTGCCGATATTCCTCTTTGGCATCCTGGGGAGGAGACAGACCCACTTGAGACTTTCAAAGTGTTCTAAGGGTCTCACACAGAATATCTCTATACAAACTCAGGTTTTATTTCTGCAGCGTTTTGCCTGAACAGAACTGTTCTGTCCAGCAAAGCTTGGTAACTGCCTATTCATAATGTACTAACATTCCATGATTCTATGATTCTAGCATTCTATGATTCTATCTGGTAAGTATTTGTGCTTAAACACGTTGAATCACAGACCTTTAGCAGTTGCTTGGAAGAACCTTCCAGTTAGGCAGAAGTAAGCGTATTTCTTTCCCATACCCTTTTCAAAATGGGTTTATGGGGAAGATGAGAAGAAAAAGGAATGAACAGCATGGAATTCCTGTTCGATATTCATGACAGTTTATAAGTGAGAAGCAGTGAGTTGGTATTTAGTTAGGGGTGGGTGGCTACTTTTCACCCCTCCCAGCAGGCCCTTGGGCTGTAGCTGTATGGTGTTGTAGGAGCATGGCTGGTTCCCTGCTCCCCAGGCTGGCCTCCACTAGGTGACGGTCTTGTACCAGCTTGGCTAGCGAAGGCCAGTGCTGGGGCCTCCTGCAGCCCTGGGTGCTTTGCTCCTGGTGTTGGGAGCAAAAGCAGGACTTCTATATTAAATAGGTGCTTTGTCTGATGGATTTGCTGTTTAACTGCACAGGGAGATGCTGTGAATGAAAAGACACTCTGGGAAGCACTGCAAATTTGTTGGCTGGTTGATCTGGGATTGCAGATAGGATTCAGGATTCCCACATGTCAGTGGAAATGTCCATATGAAGAGGACAGAGTTTCAACTTTGCTGTTGTGGTGGTTTGACCCTGGCTGGATGCCAGGGGCCCACCAAAGCCGCTCTATCACTCCCCTCTAACTGGACAGAGGAGAGAAAAGTAAATCAAAAGGCTCATGGGTCGAGATAAGGACAGGGAGCCTCAACTTGAAAATAATTAGTTTATTATCAACCAAAATCAGAGGAGAGGAGAAAAACTACTAGATCTTAAAAAAACCTTCCCCCCACCCCTCCCTTCTTCTCTGGGCTCAGCTTCACTCCCAGTTCCTCTACCTACTCCCCCCAGCGGCGCAGGGGGATGGGAATGGGGGTTGAGGTCAGTTCATCACACG
>NW_009259719.1:332990-365269 GCF_000687185.1 Egretta garzetta | reverse complement strand
TGGCCAGTGGCAGACACAGGGAATACTTCTAGCAGCTTCTCACAGAAGCCACCTCTGTAGCCCCCCCACTACCAAGACCTTGCCACAGAAACCCAATACAGCTGTGATACCTGCAGTAGCAGTTCAGGGTGCATGGCTATGTAACAGCCAAGTTCTTTAAGTTCCTGTGCACATATACAATGCAATTACTGATTACAGGTGGCTCAAAACTAGCATGGGTTGTCTGTAATTTTGAAAACACAGAAATTTTCATCCTGGGAGCAGGAATTAGGTCTTAAGCAGATGTGGCATGCCAGGTATTAGAAAGGAGTATTGTCAGTGTTCTCATATGGGATTCAGTGGCCAGGATTAGCATATTGAAGTTTCTGGCTGCCAGTCCCTTGGGGAGAAGAATAGATTAGAATTGATTTTGCTTTTTTTCCCCCAGTTATGTCAATACCCTTTTCCTCTGACATGCTGTTTCTATCGTTTCTGGACAGACAGTGAAGTTTTTATGTAATAGTGAATAAAACAAGACAAGTGGATCAGGAACTGCTAACCTCTATCTCAGGACTTAAGAACAAATATCCATATAATTTTCTGACAGTTGACAAGTTTGTACTGGATAAAAGCAAATGCTTTCAGCTATCATAAAACAAAGTTCTTTGTTACACAGTGGGGAAAATGCTGCAGCTGACCTTTCTCATTTCCAGGCTCTTTTCAAGACATTGAGGATAAACTACTGTATAAAATAAAATTTTATAGTCGCTTTACATTTGGTTAAGTTTGGTACAATTTGGTTAAAAGAGTAAAGACTTTGTAAAAGCAGTCCTTCAGGAGCCTGTGTGTGTGGAATGGTGTGATTCTGTGTCTGAACTGAGTACTTTCTTACCACTGTGATAACTCCCAGTGCACAGCCACCTGCATGCATGTCCCGTTGTTTGTATCTAAAAATTTAAGAGTGTACAGCCTGGAGGATGACGCCGATAAATGCTTTGGTTATGTTATGTGAAATGGCACATGGTCTGTTGATTGTCTATGGCTTCACCTGGTACAGCTGAAGCAAATGTCAGGGTGATGCTGCAGGCTGTAACGTGCAGCTGTACAATTTGTCTGCCTTGGAAGTGGGACCTTCTACCTGCACCCCCTGATTTCCTACCTTTTTGGGTTTCTGCTTTTCACATATTCCCTGTGGGCAGTTGGATGGCAGTTTATGCCACCTAGCTTCTTGATGTGTTGGTCAACACAAGGCTCAGAATACACTTTTCTTATGATATTCCTGTACCTTTCTCTATGACACAGCCATTCCCATTGCTTTTTGTTGGTTTCCTCTTGTCTATTGTTTTGATGGGGCTGGAGGGCTCTAGGTGGTTTGACATGAAAATGCCTGCAAGGCTTCAGAGATTTCCTGTTCCAACAGGGCTGCATCCATTCCTGTTCCATCCTGACCCTGTTGGGATGCCCTTTACTCCTGATGTGGTATCTCCTCTGCCCTATCCTTTGACTGTAGTCTCACAACAAAAAATAAATGTTCTGTCCTGTATTGCCCAAGTTGCTTAGGAAGACCTATACCTACCTCACAATTTTTTAATGATGTTGCTAAACAAGACCCTCTATACTTACCAAGAATAAGTAGAATTTAAAGGCAGGATTAGTATTGCAACATTTATAAAGGTCAAGATAATGAAGAGGACTGCGGAAACACTCTTCCAACTTAAGGAGAACAAATCTCAGTAGAGAGGGTGCCAAAGCAGAACCAAGTCTTGATTAGCCCTGGAATCTGAGGATATCTGGATCCAGATGAAAAGCTGTGGTCAGTTTTCTTCTCTAATATGAACTGAATCCAGGCACCCTTGGACTATGTGTTGAGCCAGTTCTGGAACCCATCCCCCCTCTCTAATCTTTATTGATCTATGTCCCTTTTTGTGTGGAGCTAAATTAAGAGAATTTGGCATTCTCATAAAACGGCCAAGCCAAACACTCAAACTTGTGAAATGCAAGAATTTAAGTTGTTGCTACAAATTTACTATAGCCTTTGTGCATATGCATTATGGTATCGTCTTTAATCACAGGCTCACATACTATTAAATCTCTGTTCTGTTTAAAGTGCAGGATGGATATTGCTCACTTAATGAGCAGCTATTTAATATTTTTCTTTTATCTTCATTGTTCAGTGTGTACCCCATGGCTTATTTACTGCACACTATTCAAAGCCTGTTCTGAATACAGAATTATTAATTTCCTCGGGAGCTTTCCTTCAGCAGTCATCGTTATTGTATCTGGGTGCTTCACAGACATGAAATCTATTTTCACAATGCCTCAATGAAGTGAGGGGATACTGCACCCCCTCTTGGACAGATGGCAAGCAGAGATAGGAAGATGAAAACATTGCCAAAGGTTTTTGAGTGTTTGGGACTTGATTTGGGTTTTTTTTTCTTTTCTTTTGAGTTCACAGCACTGCAAAATATTTTATATATTCAAAGCATAGTTCCTACCAGTTTCAGTTCTAGCTATGAATGCTCAGCAGTTTTGCAGATCAGACTCTAGGGTCTCCTGTTGGGTCCTTAAGAGGATGACTGACAAGCTGTAAAAATGTGGATTAATTGATTTGCTTAGCAACACATGCAAACACTGTGGTGGAGAGTGGAGTGGAGTACAGTTCTGCAGGAGCAGCATCTATGCCTCTTTAGGGGAGACCTGGCCTGATGAGCAGGGGGAGGAGAGACTCTGTTTCCGTACTCCAAGGTGAATTCCCAAACCCCCTTCTCCAGCTGAACTCTGGCAATGAATCATCTCTTGCCTTTGCCTGTCACAGCTTCTCTTTCACAGAGTCTACTTTTACCCTCTAGACACTTATTTCCCTGGTGAGGGAGGTTTTTCCAGAAGGCGATTCAAATTAGGAGCTTAGTTTGGTCACCATGACCAGCAATCCAGTGGGGCAAGTGCTCTCCCCATTGACCATAGAGGTTCCAGAAGGACACGAGGCTGAAGTTACTAAGTGTAAATGACCTAGGTTTCCATCTCTGCTAGCTGCTCTTAGGCCCCACTCGGTGCATTTCTAGGCTCCTGGTCCGGACAGCTGTTTCGTCTTCTTCCCCCTCCCTTCATCCCCAGTTCTTACACCTGAACAGCCCTGTGCATAGTTTTTTTTGCCCATCCTCTAGTCCTTGCCTCACCAAACTTCAACCAGTTTCTTTCCCTTCCTACTAGTCTTGTACTTTTTACCTTCTTCATGAAGACAGTTTCACCATCAGTATTACTGGCTCAGCAGCAAGGTGGTCATTAAAAGTGCGGGGGAGTTGCGGACCTTCCCGTGCTCTTTAATGCCAGGATGTATCTCAAACAGGTGGGAATGAGAGCACGCATTAAAAAAACCAGCTCCAACAACATAGTCCTGAATGCTGGATGCTCAGTTGAGAGGTGTAAGTGGGCTGGCACACCAATGCACACCTTTCCCATGTAGGTGCTGCCAGAAAATGGAGATCTGTAGTGAAAATGAATTTTTTTTTTTTTTTTTACAAACTTTCACCTAGTATTGCAGATATTTTCCCCTTCAAGAAAAATTGATTAAAGTCTTTGAAACACAGTTTCTGAGTTTCACAGGAACAGCATGAGACACATGCACAATAAAAACTCTCTCTTCTTCAAGATCTTTTCTGAAGTATAGAGATTTCCAGATTTTTTTTTTTAACATGGCCAAAACGATGTATTTTTCTCCAGTTTCGTTCTTGGACTGTTTTGGCTAAAACTTCCCTTTAAATAAATAAATCAGCCTAAGAGAGTCACGCAGCATGGAAAATTTCAGCTTGGATAGCTAAAGGTTGGCAAAGTTTTCAGCAATTGAAAAGAGGATTTTATAATGAATGGGAAGTGTCAAGCAACCTTTGTAATAATTGATGCTACCAGCCCTTGCTTATAATAAGTACAATTATCAAATGTTTCAATAAAAGCATCTCTGCCCCAGAAAGAAGCTCCATTTTAGTGCCAAATCCTTCAGGCTTAATACCTTTGTTACTAAAAGAAGCCTCGATTGCCAACCTCTAAGTACTTAGAAAGGAATGTTCTACTTTTAATTCCCATTCATAGCTGTAATTCATGACTAGTCTGAACTTTGAGTGCACCTGTAAAGGCACTGTTTGTGTGTATTGTACCGCTGGCAACAGTGCCTGTAGTAAAATGCATGGAATAGACGCCACAGTTAAAGTGTTTTCCGAAGATAATAGGAATATTAGTTAATTACAGCAATCCAATCCAGATCAACATCAGGGGAGATGGTGGGAAGATGAGGTACCTGGCACCGCTGTTACCTGTGCAGTATTTTCCAGATAAACAGAAAATGTCACTCTCCAGTCTTATGTAATCTGATGGGGAGGATATTAGCTGTGAAAATGAACACAGTGTATCTGTGGGTAAAGGTTATTGAAAACTGAGCCTATCTTAATTTTGAGGGGTTGTGTGTGTATATGTGTAGGCGATGATGAGTTCTGAGATTGGTTTTCAGATATAATTCAGAGACCAACTGCAAGGAAACCAAAATTAGAGACAGGAGCTGTATTCAGTTAAAATGCAGCTATGTCTTGCAAAGAGGGGATGTCAGAAGGGGATCTTCCCACTCCACTGATTTCTGGGCAGAGTCAGAGTTATGGGCTTGGTAAAAGCAAACACATTTATCTGTGTTTTCCCTTTGTTCTTTCTTTAAAAAGCAAAGCAGTGTAGAGGGAATTGGACAGAATTCCTCCTTTAGGATGCTGCTTATTAAGTTACGATTGGTTCCACCAAGGTATCAATGAGGTTTATTTTCAAGACATTGGAATTGGATGACTGTCTTTGAAATCCTTGTTTGGCCAGCAGAATCTTTACAGATACTAAGAATGAAAGGGTCTAGTCAGAGTCCAAAAGCTGCAGAGTGAATTGAAAGGTTGTTTGTCCAGCATTTGTTTTAATCTTGTTTTTAAGAAAAAAAAAAAAAAGAAAACTGGTAGAACAACTTACAGGAGAAACTCTGCCTGCAGTACTTCATAGGCGTGATGCAGACCACATATCTTGACACTTCATCAGATCTTTAACTTAATTTCATTTCTCCATCTTGTGGCAACATGCTAGAGTGCTTATATCCCATCAGCATCCAGCACAGAATGTAGCAAGTATGTAGGAAAAGTCAGGAGATAAGGCGAAAGAAAGACAAAACAGAGACACAATACAGTAGAATAAAACGGTAAATTAGGAAAAAAGGGTGGCAACTATCTAAAACCTAGAAATCTGCTGGTTTTTTTCTACCTGGTTTATTATTTTGATAGACTGGTGTCCCCTTTAGTCAATCTGGTTTACCCAGGAATCAGTTCTGCAGGCCATGTGAGGCTTGCAGCATTAACAACTCTGTTGGTACCCGGGAACTGTAGTGTTAAATACTTTCTTTCTTTCTTTGATCTGGATTTGTCTAAGAAAACAATTTAAAGTTCCGATGAAGGGATGGCCGTATTTTCTTAGAAGATACTCTCCTCACAACAGAACTAACAAATTACCAGTAACAACCTGAACAAATGTCCAAACCACTTTCTAATGATTCCCAAATATGTCTTAGTTTCAGTGGATTTTTCATCTGTCACCTTGAAATTTCATAACCCCTCGACCGTCCCTATAGGCATGGAACTTCTAATCTACATAAGGCTGATTATGATCAGCTTAGTTTTATGCCTTCATGTAATATTTTCTATCAATAGTTTAAAAAAATGTACCTATTGATTTAAGTTACCAGGACACCACTACTTTTTCTGAAAACAGATACTGTAGATTTTTACTTCAAGGTACTTATAAGTAACTGTAGATTCAAGTAAACCTTTTCTTCAGATTTAAGGAAAATTCACACTCCTTTTCAGACTCAGATCTGAAACTTATGACTACCTTCAGCACTTATTTGGAATTAAACAAACTTTTATCTTACCAACTCAAAATCTGTGGAAATTTGAGGTGTGTATATGAATCTAGGAATTAATTTTGTGACTCAGATTAATTGTTAGAGGGGTGAAAAAACCCTTCTTTCCAGTTCAATTTATTATTGATGTAAGATTTCAATAATAATGACTAACCAAAGAATAGAGTAGAATGCCTCCTGTTTTTTCCTGTGAATAACTGCTTTTTTTTTGGCCTTTTTTTTTTTCCCCCTCAGATAGTAGCAGTGGACAACAGAGGCTTTTGGCAGGAGAATGATTTCAGGCACCAAGTGGAGTATTGTCCTAAATTGCTGTCTGTTTTCAACACTGTTTCCCAGCAGTTGGCAGAAATATTTCATGTAAATATTGCTTTAAACTGCTTTAAACTCTAGGAATGGTGACTTTGTTGTCTCTACCTACCAATTTCATGTGATCTTAACAAAATATTGACTTCAAACACAATCTTTGTCCCTGAGTTGTACGCCCCTGATGTTTTGTCCATGACTCCTGCATTGTAAGTATACTGTCTCAAAGCATTGGATCCAGCTTCTTTTCATCACATGTTAACAATGATAATGATTTAATTCTAGGGAAATACTAGTTAAAAACAAAATCAGTGTAACTTTCAGTACTTCATAGGTTAAATAAAAGTCAAGAATGTCCTGCTGCAAAAGTGTTTAAAAGGTTTCCCTTCAGACACATAGTCATGTTCTGTTCAAAAGATTTCTCTTATCCCACATAGATCATACCTGGAATGACCGCTTTTCACTCACTGATCTTCAACCACTTTAGGAAGGTGGGTAATATGGAGGGGCTCCTGACCCTTCGGTTAATGCCTTTTCCATTTGACTGCGCTGGCTGACACTTAGTTTGTCAATAGAAAAGTCTGCACGCTACATTTTGTGCTAGAGGAGATTGCACGTCCTTTTCATTGGTGCAAAGCATTCAGGGCCAATTCTATTCTCACAGAGTACAATGGTAGCTCTCCCAATGAGGGGCAATCTGTCCTGGGAATCATTTGCTTCACCAAGTGTCTGTTCAAGTTGCTCTCTCATGTCTCCAAATGTATCCCTCGTTTTCATCACACTATTTCTTCTTTTGCCTCAGTACACAGGCTCCTGCAGGGACAGTACCAGCTCCCTTAAGATACTTGTAATCCTGTTGCAGCACTGTGCTAATGGTTTTTCCTCTTTAGACAGAGGAAATAGTATATGCTTTTATTGGATATATTCTGTAGCCATGTTCATCTATTTATAAGATACTTCTGCCCTCTTTATCTTCTTCACTTGACTGTGTTCTGAAGCATCCGAGTGTTCTTAAATATATATTATATCTCCTAAAATGCTCTATTTGATTGGCATAAGATACAATACTGTAGCTGTCAGTGAGCTGCTGGTGGGTAGGACCCCATTTGCGATATAATTTTTATATGCATTTGATGTCAGAAAAAAAAATAGTATTTAAACCAAACCATTCATCCACAAGCAAGGGAAGGACTTGGGCAATTAATGAATCTCTTTGCTCATTCACTTCTGTATTTTCCAAACAGTAATATTCTTGTTGTTAAGGAAAATCAGAAAATTGTTTATAAACTCTTAATAAGAAAGAAGAGAAAGCACCCAATATTCTTCCCCTGTGGCTGATAGACCCAGCTCTTGAGCAGTAGGTGCTAGAAATGCTACAGTTAGGTACATTTAGGGGCAATCCAAGGCATACATGCTCATATTTTAAAGATAGGCAAACAGCATCTTTTCTTCTAAGCTGATTCTTGAGTGCAACCCATGTGGCACTTTGAATGTTTTATTTTCTCCATTGCCATAAACAACCTTGAAATTGTGATTCATGCCCAACATATTGCTTGTCGCTCTGATGCTTTCTAATACCCTCCCAAAGCCATCAAATGCAGAACTTGGAGTTGGATGCTGACACTGTGCAGTATTGTGTCATGTTCTATCCATGTCTGGTTTTATCCTAAACTGTATCCAGAGTGCAGTGTCACCTGGAAACATGCTGCTGGAAGGGTTTGTGTGTGGTATTTAGCTTCCATAGCTAAGATTTTTTATTTTTATTTTTATTTTTATTTTTTTTTTAAATCTGCTCTGGATGGTTTGGGGGGGTTCGTTTGTCTTATTTCAAGAACAAAAAAGTACACATCTTTTTAGGGGAAAAGTGAAGATGGCAATATGGCCAACCTATAACCCATTTTAATAAGTGAGGAATGGGGTCTAAAACTGAAGAGTTTTCCAGGGAGTGCAAGTGTGAGAACTGAATCCTGTAGCTACAAAGGGGTACATGTGCATCATTTGCAGCTTACACTTGTGTGCTCGGCCTGTCCACATTTGGGCTGTGTCTCCACAGAACTAATAATCCTGATGACTTTCAGAGACTTACGGCTTTGAGACACTTTCTGTAAACAAAAGAAAAACATAGTCAGTCTAGAATGGTCTACGCCGGATGAAATAAAACAAAGACATCATCAACAGAACAGTACTTTAAAAAATCATTTTGAATAGACTAGGGTGTTATCCCAGATTTATGGTGATTATGCCCCTTGAAGCACTTGCCAAGTTTAGATGCAGTTTGTGTGTGGTTTTTGAATGCTCGGCACAAAGTGACATTGAGAGAGGTTTTTTTTCACATGCTCTGCTTCTTCTGTTAATTCAAACTCCCTAGGGCTTCTCATAGAATAATTTCACATACTGTTAGCTAATATGTTCATCTGCATAATTTAATCTTTAAGATTTTCTCCCTATTAAGTGTGTGATTGGTATGAGTTCTTGGGGAGGTCATTATCTGAACTGTGACCTTAATAAAGGGGACTAAGTGTTCACATGTACGTCTTGAAGTGCTCCACCACAGTGCTGTGATATTTAAGAACTGCCTAAGGTGCACTTTGTGCCAAGAGACAAATTGAATGACTGAAGGAAGAGGGGGCAAAGCAAAGGGTCCAACTGATGTGTACAATGCATAAGTCAGGATGAAAGAAAATGTTACCTAAAGCACATCTATTGGATTTGGAACACTTTGACTCATATCTTTGAATGACTGCAAGAGTGTTTCCCCCACCAGAGGTATTAAACTAATTATCTTGCTTTTGAAAATAAGACCTGGCTTAATTTGTCAAAATTGAAGACTAATCTGTGTTTTTGCTGTGATACCTGGGAGAAATCAAACAACTGATGATGCTAAGTTGAGTAGCGTTTGGAGATCAAATGACATTACTTAGAGCCATTCAGCTGGCCAGTAGCTAACCTTTCCAGCTATGCAGGTTTATTGTTAAGGAATTCATCAGGAGCTTTCTCAAGAAACTTTTCCTTCAAAAATGCTTACTTGTCAAGAGTCAGCTGGAGCAGATGTGGAAGTCAGCCCTACCCAAAGTTAGCTGGTAGCAAAAGTGCTACAGAACTCACCTGCAACAGGACTGAGCCAGGATTCAAATCCAACTCTGTCTAATTAGCACAAAGGACTTCAGCTTGGGTTTTTGCTGTAAATCAGTGGTCTCATGTATGCACGTGCTCTTACTAGTTTTGCGCCAATTTGTATTAAATTATTTATACAAAATAGAAATTCTCAAATAGAAAGACTGGGTCAGAAACTGATTAAAAATATAATAGTTGGGGTATTTAACTTGCATGACCTAGGGACAAGCCCTGGGCCTGACTCAAGCAGAGCAAGGGCTTGAATTTGTGTTTTCCTCGTTCTTCAGGAGCACACAGAGCCCTGAGCAGGTGGAGCACCCTAGTCATTGGTGTTTTCCTTCTCCTCTTAGCCCCTCCTAGCCTTGACTTTTGCAACTTGTTTTTGAACTCTTACAAAGAGCAGGCTCTCTGAGGCAAAGGCTTTGCTTTGCTCTCTCTTTGTAGAGTGCCAGGTACGGTGAGACCCTGACCTGGATCAGGACCTTGGGCTGAAAATGAAGCACGTTGGCAGAGTATATCATTGCACCCTGGAATTGATCGCTTGCCAGCAAACAGCAACCTGCTATCATTTGAGGGACTTGCACCTATAGTTTCAGTGTAAGAGGTCAGTGCTATAGATTTGAGGGCAGCCCCTTCAAATCCAGAAGGGTTTGAGCACAGACCCAAACATCACCCTTACAAATATACACAATAACAGGCTGACTGAAACCCTCTGTGAAATAGTTGCACGGTTTCAGTGTTCACAGGACATATGCTTGATACAGGACAACCCGTAGTTGTACCTGTACAGCTGCATCAACAGGAAATTTTTCTGTCTAAATATACGCTAAGGGACATTAGCCTTTAAGGCATGGTAACATACTAAAATACATGCTGGATGATGCAGCCAAGGTGATTTATTCACCTCGACAGAACTCAGTTGATTCTAGGGAAGAAGAGCAGGTTTTATGAGACTTTTCACTCCTCTGACATTTATTTCATCTTTCAAGCCTTAAAAAAGCCCATTCTACTGCTTCTTGCTCTCCAGAAATCTGAGGCTTTTTTATTAGGACAGGATTATTAATTCCAGGGTTTCATGGAACTGTAGATAAGAGGTAGAAATACGGGAGCCAGTCCAATACTTCACCTGCTCACTGGGTATGAAACAGGTGAAAACTTTCTAACCATGCCATTAGGGTCCCTGCCTAGTCACTTCTCATGATGTCCTCAGGCTGCACTTTTCAAGATACTTATGTTGTTCTTAAAGCCCCAGACCCTTAAGTCATGTGGTTTTTTTACTTTCATATGACTTTCATAAAAATAGAAGTTTCTAGGCCCTAGTTTGCACAGAAAAATCTAGGAATTAAATCTCCTCAATGGGCCAGATAACAGCAGATTTACTTGGGGAAGAAACAAACACAAAGCAAACAAACAAATCTGAGGGTTCCTGGTTTTTAACCTAAGTCATTAGCTTTGGCAGGCAGGAGTTGATTGTGCTATAAGATAGGCTGTTAATTTGAGCTTTCCTTTTGAACGGCAAGAGGCCAAAGAGGGAAATGAGAAGGCCATCAGCAAGCATCTTTAAAATCACATTCCAGTAGAGAAATGGAAAACAGTAGTGGGAGAAAGGGAGAAAGTACAGGTTGTATACAGCACAGGAGAGAGGAGAGAGTGAGGGATCAGAGGCTTCATAGTAAGGGGAAGGATTTCCGTGAAGTTGAGAGAATAACAATATAAAAAAGAGGGTAAATTGTAGCATGATAAAAATGAGATCATTTGGAGTTAACAGCCTGGCATTCCTATGCTGTTGGTGAAGTTGTTGCAGCTTTACTGTGTTAGCTACGTCCTATATCGTTATGAATGTTGTTTTGTAAAGGTCAGTATGTTGTCCATTTGGACTGGCACTCATGAATGGCACAAGCTTCTGAATGGCAATTTCTAGTCTCAGAAGCGTAAATTGCCTGCAACATTAATGTAACACCAACAACTAAAACGTCTCCTTTGCAATGTCATTAGAATGGGAAATGGATTGTAATCCAAGTCTGGAGGGAACCAAGGGGATACTGTTTGAATGTTAAATTTTAGGGGAGAATGCCTTTGTGCAAATCTAAGGTTATTGATTATGGCATTTAAAATGTGAAATTCCATGGGAAGCTATTCCAAAGAGAGTTGGTCTGTGGAGACCAACAGCACTATAATATGTGAGATGTAACAGGAAAATGGTTTCAATACAAGTCTGCAGGGAGAAGCAACAATGTCACTTTACATGGAAAAATTATTTCAGTGCAAGTCCGCAGAGACCTGTAACAATACTGTTTGGGTGTGAGATTCTATGGGAAATGAATTTCAGTACCACTCTGTTAGGCTGAATAAGGTCATTAGATTATGATAAGAAAATTATTTGATGGGAAGAGGGCTCAAACAATAGCCATAGAAGAGATCAACATCAGTAAGCTTTCATTTGAGGCAGCAAAGATACCCAACCTTTCCTGTTCCTTTATCAGTGGAGGCTCAGCTTTGGGCTCCCAAAGGAATGGAGCAGATTTTTAGGACTTGGCAATCTCACCGGGCCTCTGGCATGGCTGAGGAGCAGGTAGAGGACTGGACATTGCCTTCTTTTCCTCCTCTGGCCTACCTGCTCCCCAGTCTCTGCCTCTGTGATGGGAAGCACATGGATCAGTTCAGAGAATTCACACCTACTACTCCAAGACAGCTCCCGATCTGTTTTGCTCTGCAAAGCTCAGCACAAAACATTCCGAACTGGGGGTACAGGAACAAACATCATGTCAGGGAAATTGTTTTCTCTTACTCACTTCCTCTAGGTACAGTTGTAGCAGGCCCAGTGGGGCATGCTTGATCCAGATTTGTTTCAACACTCACGGTGTTTTACGCAAGTCTGTTACTCTTCCTGTGTCCAAACATACTCACATTTTAGGGAAATTTGATCTCAAGTCCTTCTGGCTGTCTACAAACCTTGGGATTTCAACAGTTTATAAGGTAGTTAAAGTTTGCATTCAAATCTGAATTTCACAGTTCCAGCCAAACTATCTCGGCATAAGAGTGCACCAAAATAAGATTCCCATTTTAAGAAGAGAAGGACAATTTCCAGACAAGTGATTCACCTTGAATCTTGTAAGCACAAATTCTTGGAAGATAGCATTAAGTAATATCTTTAGCAGATGAGGTTGCGATGAGACAACCTGAACGTTCTTATGTGTTTCCTATGTATCATGTATATAGAAACAGCTTTTATCTGCCAATGTCATCAGCACCCAGAAATACCATAGATAGGTGGGAACAGGAGGTATGAATGAGTGGACTGATTCAGTTATGTGTTTTGAGAATACGCTCTTATGTAATTTATAAGCAATACTTTCCATAACATAGAATCATAGAATCATAGAATGTTTTGGGTTGGAAGGGACCCCTAGAGGTCATCTAGTCCAACCCCCCTGCAGTGAGCAGGGACACCGCTAACTAGATCAGGTTGCTCAGAGCCCCATCCAACCTGTCCTTAAGAAGCTGTTTGAAAATTTGGTGATGCTTGTTATGTTAATATGAATACAATAGCTACCAATAGGACAATAACCTAAAGCATTACTGACTTGCCAGTCAAAGTACAGCCTTTTCTGAAATGACACCTCTGTGTGGTCCTGCTGTATTCACCAAATCATGGTTGGTCTCGCTGACTGAAGCAATCTTCTTCATGGCCATTCATTTGTTCAACAGTTCTTCCCCCTGTTATTCCAGAGAGATGCCTAAACTACTTCTCATTTGTCATGAATTTCTGTATAAAATCAGCTGTATTCTGGGCAAATGTAATGTCCCTCTTCTAAGTGTTCACAGCAAAAATAAAGAATCATTGTGCAGAGAGTCCAGAAAGAGCTATTTGTCTGAAAGGAAGAAATCAACATCTCTGACACAAGTTGTCCCTCACTTCGGGTCTGTGCCACAACCCGCATCTCCTGTTTCTCCTGTGGCTTGGGAAGATGCATGCTGCGAAGTATAAAAGCAGGCCCAACTTTGGAAGGATGTTCAGATGCAAAAATCAATCTGTGTCCATCTCTAGTTCCCAATATATGTTGATGTGAAATTTAAGGAAGGCAGCATGCACTGGTTTGGGTTTTTTTCTGTAATAATCAGCAGAAGCAGTAAATCATATCAAGACACATGTAGTCATGGCAAATGACTCAGATCTTTCTACTAATAAAAGCAGAGGCTTCAGTTCCTCCCTTACAGGATAGCTGATTGATTTACAATATAACAGCTTCTCTTTCGGCTTCCCAGTATTTGTGTGCAAATAGATTTGGAATGGGAACAGATTAAACCTGAAGATAGGGACCAGATTGTGATCTTAATTGCTCCTGAGAATGGATCTTTTCAGATTTTCTAGATTGTAAAGGCGGAAAAGCCAATTTATAAAATCTTGTAACAATTCAGTGGAATTTTTTATCGTTGTTTGAATTAATCATCTGCCTATCATTAATCTTGATCCCTTGGAGAAAATGCGTCCCATTATCTTCCAGCAGAGCTCCCTGGGCTTTCAAACTTTCTCTTAAAAGGGCAGAGGAAATCTTGCCTGTTGCATTTCATCACAGCCATGTTGGCAAAGTATCTTGGGGATGTTCTCAGCATGGTTGGAAGCAACATAAAAGCAGGACCCCTTATTATTATAGATGCCTTGGTTTTAGATGTATCCTCCCAAGATCTTGGAGCAGCAGCAGCTTATTCTTCCTTTGATCAGCTTTGAGCCGATTCTTGCTTCTTGTCTATGGGAAACCAGCAGCAGCAAATCTGCTTTCCCTGGGGATGTGTTTGGTGGATCCTGCATGTGAGAACCCTGGGACATTTTCTTCCCATGTACTCTGAGCCACTGGGCCTCATTTACACAAATGGTCATTCTACACGGAGAAACTACACAGATTTAACAAAATTCTTTCCCAGATCCCTACGTAGATTGGTGCATCTCTGTTACATGGAGGTACTTACACTTGTTTAGCTTAACTGAGTAACAGACCAACTATAGTCAGTAGAAGCTCGCTGAAGGAACAAAGCTTCATGAAAAAAATCATCTCTGTATTTTGTACAACAGTTGGGACTGTAATTCAGATTCTCAGCCTGGCATGTATTCATCCCAAATCTCTTCGCATTTAATGGAGTCACTTTGAATTTGCATTCAAAGAAGGGCAGAAACAGAATTTAGTTCCTTTAGAATTCCTGATTCTCTGTTGCTTGATTTCCCGGTCTTTGCAGTGCATTAATATTAATCTCTTTATCTTAAATTGTTTATTGCTCTTTATTTTAATACCTAGTTGGCCCATCATGTTACAACACAGTATATTGGGAAACAGTTTATGCAGCCTTCTATTAGAAAAGCAAATGAGGTGTCAATTATACCTGTTAGTCAACGAAGAGGGAACAGAAGTAAATCAACTTAGGCTGTAGCAAGGTAATTTAAACTAAACATTAGTAAACCTTTATGTAGAGTATTTTAGCTGTGGATAAAGATGCCTAGGGAAGTTGTGGAATCAGCATAACAGGAGATCAGGGATTGCCTGGACACCTGCATTTCAAGGAATTATTGGGAGGTAAAGAAATCGGTTGTGCTGTGCACAATGAAGTACTTTGGATGAGATGACAAGCTACTATTTCATTTCTGCTTAAATGACCTTATGTCCATTCCTTTGTAAAATAAAATATCCTTGGGTTCAAAAAAGGGAATGATTGTACACAAGGGAGTGAACAGCAGAAATTTCCAGATCTTCTCGGTTCTGGAAATGTCTTATTTCTCTTTCCCCCAAAATACACACATCAGAGCAATGAGAGATCTCCACTTTGATGTTAATTCACATCTATACAGTCTAGAGCACACACACAAATCCAGTAATCTTCGTGCTTCCAAAGCACAGATTCCTTCTCATTTCCCACTGGTAGAACAAAGCATCTTGATGAATGTCAGAGACCCATCAGAATGGACCCTACTGATCAGACTTCTGCTGTTCACTGAATACCACACGCAGGCCATCACACTGAGAGCACATGCAACCATTTCTTTCCTTTAAAAAGACAGAATTATTTTATTATTTTGGAGTCTTACATAACTGTGTGGTGAAAATGAGAACACAGATCTGGGCCACAAAACATTCCAGCAATTCTCATTGCAAAAGAAACATAAACTTCAGCATCCATCAAACAATTCTCCCTCCAAATGAATAGTGAACATACAAACCCACCATCTCAGCTTGAGTTCCTTTGCAAAAGAAAGCCCTCTGGAGTTATTAAAAATAATAATAAAGTAATGCAGGCTCCCAACAGACAGCACTTGAACATCATGTCAAGTTCCTATAAAGTAGCACAGCAACAACTTCTTTTACTAATTTTCCTAAATCCCTAGTGGCTTCCCACTGCCACAAATTAAGCTTACATTCCTTTCTACAAACCTAGCAAGAATTGCAGACCCAGTGTCCCCTGTGCACAGCTCTTTGAGGTCAGATGCTTTGGGTTGTCTGGTTGTTACTCATGCCTCCCACTGTGGGGCCCAATATTTCCCCTGCCCCATCATTTTCCCTTCACCCCCCAGACTGTTACCTCTGCAGGGTGTCATGGAGAATTACTTTGTCAGGACAATGTAGGGTCAGTGACAGCATCAGGCACGTGTTGAGTGATCTCATAGGGAGGGAGCAGTGTTCCGCGGAAGGCAGCAGTCTTCTGCCTTTCATTTTAATTGGATCTTCACACTTACGGCTTGGCAAAGCCTAGCCTGAGATCTGTGCTGTGCCTAATGCAGATGTGGCCATCTGTGTTCAGTCTCTTTTTGTGTCTGTAGTTCTCCCTCCTTTTAATCCCAGTTTTACCTTCCCTCTGTGTTCAGAACTCCCTCTTTATTTCGTTGTTGCCCTCTTCTCTGCATATTCCTGATCAACTTCTTCCCATTCCTTCCTTCATTGAAAAGCACCACGCTGCTTGGCTTGGCTCAGCTCACAGGAACCGACCACATGGCTGCTCAACATCTCAAAGGTGAGTGCCCATGTGCCACTTAACCGAATCCAGAGAAAGCAGAGAAGCATGGCTAAAACATGGGGATACCTGTCATTCCTCACATCCAAGAGTCACCAGCTTCCAGATGGAGCAGGAACTTAGTCCTGGGAGCAGGTGGGTTCTTAGATGGCTTTTGGGGAGCATGAAGAAGCTTCTTAGTGGGGAAGTCTTTCCTGTGGGATGCTAGGGAGGACTAAAGGTCAGCCAGCCTTTCAGTTGTCCTAATTAAGGACCTCATGGTCTTTGATTAGGCTAACAGAGACAGCCACAGTACTCTTTGTACTCTTTATTTCAGTGACAGTAAGAGAACAGTGTTGAGATTCACTAAGAGAGCAGCACGCTTTGAGGTTAGCTCTGGGAGCATCCATTTTTCGTCAGCCTGAGGAGTAACATGTAGCGGTCAGAGCTGGAGACTGGCAGTGTATCCCTTTGGGTTCTGCTCCATTCTCTCCACCAATGTCTTCTTATCTTCATAAAAATAAAGATACACAAATTTGTCCCCCCTTGTGAAGCACTGTCATGTCATTGGGTGAAAGACACAATATTAGCATAAAGTGTCACGGTCATTGCTATTCATTCAGTGAGCACATTCAAGGGAGGGTTGTTTAAACGAGTGCCGCTTTGCGTGATTGAACAGTCAGCCATGAATGAAGCCACTCAGGGATGGATCTCTGGCCTGGTGCCACGGTCACCAAAGGTCAGAGCAAAGGCAAGCGGGGCTCCTCTTTCCCCATGCTTTCCCCACGGTAGTAAATACTCATCAGGCAGGTGGCAAATGTATGTAAGAAACCCATCTTCCAGAACAGCATGGTTTTCAAAAACCCTTGGTGACAGGAAAAATATTCAAAGTGGGAGGAGAACAGATCAACAGAAAATGTTATCGACATTAGCACACTTAGAACTGGTAATGACACAGTTGTTGCTGAGACTGCAGGCAAAGAATAAGTTTGCTCATGTTTTTGTATGAAAGCAATCTGCAAGCTAGAGGGAGTGTGTCCATACATTATTTCCCTTTCCTTATCTTCTCAACAGGTACATTTTTTTACCACTCTGTTTTGTTTTTTTTTTCCTGAGATCTTCTGAAATGTCTGGAGAGCATCAGGGGTAAGCAGTTTTGATGAACCATTGGTGAACTGGAGTCGCAGTAGAAACAGAGCTGTGCAGACAGGTAGGGTCAAGTCTTTCAGAAGCTGTTAGGAAAGCAGATCGATACCTCTACTGTGCTGAGAGGATTGGCCCGATGAGCGCTTTCTGTGCTGTGTGCCCACCAGTAATCCACGGAAGGAAAATTTTGGGGAATACACCCTGAGCCCAGGCTAGGTTACAGAATGCATGAATGGCACCATCACGGTGCCAGCAGCTGTGAGTACTTTGGTGGGGTGAAGTAATTCATGCCTTTCTCCCCAGCAACTAGAGCCTGCAGTGGGGACTGTCACTGGGAGAGGCTTCTGGATAAAGCCTGGCCCTTTCTGGGTGTTGAGTGGTAGCAATAAACCTTCGCCATCCCTCTGACCATCACTGCTTAGGGCCCACAGGTTTGCTGTGCTCCCACCACAAAAAGCTCTACTTTGTCAGCTATAGCTGTCCCTTTGTCCTCCTGCTCCGAGCCTCTGAGGACTTAAATACAGTTACTCTACAAGTGCATTAGCAGCGAAGGGAGTCTATATGTCTCCTCTTCCCACCCTCTCTAGCCCTCTTGACACAGGGCAGGACATAATTCATCCTATATCCCCAAAGCTGATTTGCCATGTGAAGCGGCTACAGTTAGATTTCTTTCTTGGACAGATTCCCCGGCCTGACTTAGGTGCCCAGAATGTGTGTTGTAGGCTCAGCAGATCCCACCCAGGCAGTGATTTAATCTGACAGTTATACTTATTCATGGTGATGTCCTGGGCAGCCAGCAGCAGCACAGAATGTTCAAGCAGTGCAGGGAGGAGGAGGTGGGATGGATGGGTGCCACCACCGCACGCCAGAGCCCGGCTGAACTCCCTGTCCCCAGCAAGTACCCTTCCTTTGCCTGCTCTTCTCAGAAAGGAGGTGGGCTGCCTTTCCATTTAGCATGTACCAGTCCAGCTGCTGCCAGAAGGAGCTTGTTACAGACAGATACACACTCAATAGGTTCCCTCATGCAGAGTAAATTATGTGTTTGGAGGAAAAAGGGAGGGAAAAAAAGAAGTGCAAAGCAGTCAGCATGATGGAGCTGTCGCCTGGCTGCTCTTTTGGGGGATCACAAGTGTGCAATTAGCGTGGAGAACTAGGACATTTCACTTTGCCCTAAGACGCCCATTGCAAGTTCCTGGTGGGAGCCTGGGTTTGTAATGTGTTTTCGCACACAAGCGGCTCCATGGCAAAGCAAACGGCTGCAGGGTCAGGTAACGGAGTTGTGGTAGGGCCGCACTGGCTGAGCTGGGAAACCTGGGAATCCTGCACTCCTGAAAGTGCAAAAGGAGCGTGTGCGCACACATGCCTGAAGATGTGGCTTTTGGCGTAATGAGTGCAGCATGAACATGACTCTCTGGCTGCAGGTCCATGGTGCAGGCCTGTGGGTGTACGTAGCACACGTCCTCCTTGGAATTAACAGGAGTTTTGGGGTACTTACAGGGTATAGAAGAAGATGTTCTTTATGAGCCCTCGGGGCTTTCTCTGAGCTACGCATTAATTTATGGAAATATTAGAACCTGAAAAATTTAATGGAAAACTGTGCTTTGGAAATGCTCTGGCGCAGAAATAGGAATACTGAGCTGAAAAAAAAATGTCCAGTTTTGTCCTCAGGCACACAGCTGCAGCTTCTGTTGGGATCAGTAGTTACTCACAAATATCTCAGGACAAAAGCAAGGGTGTTAGCATTGGCCCCCACTAATACTGGGGTAACTCTACACAAGAGGATCTCTCAGTCTTAGCTGTGTATTTTCAGCCTGTTTAACAGCACTCCCAGGAGCCCTATGTTCCTCCAGCATCCCAGACCACTGGGTTGCACAAATGCCCATGATGGGATGTGTGAGTTTGCTTTTGTCTAGCCAAGCAGATCTGCAGAGATTTCTATATCCTGCCTGCAGACTGTAAATAGCGAGAAGACAGGGGGCTTTTCTTCTCGACGCTAAACCACTTGCTAAGAGATCTGGCCATCAGAAATGTATTCTGTGCTGCACACTTGGTCTGAACATGTGATGCTAGAGTTGGCAGGCATCCCAATTAATTGGGACAGTTTTAATTTTTACACATTTGTCCCAAGTTCCTGGTAAATGCAGAATATCTGAATTTGTTGTGTACTGCATCTGCCAGTCTACACAAAGCACAATTTCATTTCAGGAGTCTGTGAAGCTGGGACCTGGTCTCAACAAGCCCAGTTTTAGTTTTTTGGGAGTTTCTGCTGGGACTTTAAAAGGGGCTGTGCTCTGCGTAGCCCGGTTTAAAAGCCAAAAGGAAAAAAAAAGAGAAAAAAAAAGTTAGCTCTTGTAAAAGACAGTGTGTCCTGAAGCTGCATCCTATTTTTTATACATGTCATTTGACAACTCCCTGCTTCCCCTCTGCTTCTCTTGTAGCAAAATCGAGCTACATTTAGGATTTTTCTGTGTTATCTGTGCCTATGTGCAAGGAGATTGGATGCAAAACAAACTTCTGAAGTCAAAGGCTAAGGATGCTAGGAGCATTCTTTGTTCCAGCAAAGCATTTATGGGTTAATCAAGGCTGGAACAGGATCCTGAAAGGGGATATGTGCAGTGAAACAGTCCGATGTTTACTGACTTCTTAGATATGGGAAGGGGGAGTGAAAAGTTTCCCCCCAAAACATGAATAAACTACAAGACAGCCAAGAAACACTGCAGATTGGAAAGGTTTTGCAAAAATTATTGTGCGTGCTTTTTTTAAATGTTAAAAATTTTTGGAGCTGGTGATCTTTGTGAGACATTTGGCTAAGAGTAGCTTGTTGTGGATGTGCATCCCTGGGGTCAGGCTCAAGCCAAGTTCTTCTGAGGTTCTTTTCTCCAGGGAGACAGATACCTTCCCAAGTGATCCTACCTCCAATCTCATTCCCTCCCCCCATTTTACTTAACTTTCATGATGTTTTGATGGTAGCTTCCTCCTTCTCCTAGCTATAAGGGGGACTGTCCTGAGTCCTCCCTCCTTACAATCAAGAAGATCACTCTGTGATCGCTACTCGGACCCTCCAGTGACCCACTTTGCAGTTTGCATCGGTAGGTAGAAAGATGCAATCACAGGTTGGGGATCAGACTTGGTATGAAAGGCTGGGGGTAGCTGCAAGGGGAGACAGGGAGGGCTTTTGGCACAGCTGTGGAGCGTGCTCGCCCAGACAGCAGCAAGAAGGATGCTTTTGCCCTAAGACTGCTCCCCCAGACCCTGTCATCTTGCCAGAAAATCAGTTCCTGCCTTGTGAACAGTTGCTCTTGAATTGAGAAATGAGATAATTTAAGAAGGGTAAAAACAACTTCTTTGGGAACGAGCTTATTTCATTGACCCCAACTCTGAGCACTCACAACATCATGCATAAGGCTCCAGAAAATCGTGAGATTTGCATTTCCATTTTAAAAATAATAATGAGTTAGTACTTATTTTTATTTCTTGTCTGGTGTTGTAGCCTCCAGGGTTCATAACTTGAAGCTGCACTCTGCAATCAAGAGAGCTAAAATCTTTTCTCTGTTTTTTTTACCAAAGCAGAAATGCTCAGTTTATCACATGAATTTAGAAGCTGGGGCCTCGAAAAACTATCAATGCTAAGGGGGTGATAGAAGAAACCCTGACATTTGGCAAGCTTGTATTCTGCAGCTGTAACTGCCATCACTTTAAGAAGTGGGAAAGATCAAGGAGATTATAGAAATTGTCTCACAGGGCAACTTCCTAAGTTTGGGCACTCTGGAACTGTTTGAAAGACTTGTGTAGAAATCTGCAGGTCACAAAACAAGAGGTTGCTTTTCACAAATCATTCTAAATTCATAGAAACAGCATTGCTTTGCTAAGAACAATAAGAAGTTTGATAGAATACTTTTGGCTCAATAATGGGCTGATTTGGCAATGAAAGTAGGTCAGTTCCATGCTTCTTTTTCTATCCTTTCTTTTCTGGGAGTTGGAAAGAAAATGTATTTTTGATATTCAAAATACAAAGTTGTGAAATCTTGCTCTGGCATAGGTTGCCCTTGATATTTATTGAACAAGCAATCTAATTTCAGCTTCCAGAGTTCATTATAAAACTGCCAGTTTAAACTTTGCTGTAAAGCGAGCAATTAAATACTGTGGCTTTTATACTGGTGAAAATTACTATTACTGGTCTTTAGGAAAGATGCCATCTCTGATATTAAGGCGATAAGGCCTTACAAGGAAAGATACCCTTGGAACTTCCCAAAAATGACTTGTCGTTATGAGAAAAAAAAAAACAAACAGATGGTTAAGATGAGCTAAAAACCTATTGAAGAAGACGGGAGAATTTTTCCTATTCGTGTGTTAGCAAGCCAAGTGCAGACGGTTGGAGACTGGGCTGTGTCATGACTTGTTGATAGGTGAGAATTTCAAACTGCCTTCTCCTCAGTAATATTTTTCCATGTAAGAGGACTACATATGCGTTTGGAGAGGAGAGCGAATGTGCAACAGACAATACGCACAGAGCTACATTAGGCTGCCGCAGACATAAAATAAGACATTCGGAACAGAGCCTAGCCCCTCAGGAGTTGTTGGGGAAGGAGCTGATTAAGTGACCCTGAGTTACGTGTTTATGGTGGACTGATGCGGTCCTCTGAATGTCACCAAATGTGACCATCATGCTTCTTGGGGCACAGTCCAGCTGAGCCCTGTGCCCTGATTTGTGATGGCAAAAGATGCTTTCCTCTCTCCTGCTTGAATACCTGGTATCAGGGAATATTTTCAGGACCCATGTTTTGGATGTCTGGTGCTAGTCCTCAAATTAAGCTTGGCACCATGACATCATTGCTCTCTCCCAGTGTCCAGCCTGGCCTGTAGCAGCTTTTTGTGGCTCTGTTTCAGCAGTGCAGTCCATGCTGCCATTCTGCGTATTCAGGTATGGGAGCCATGTGATCTTTAGAGCCAGACCTGCATTTTGTTCCAGCATAAGTGTTCCTGGGATGAGAGATACCCAGGCTCTTGGTCCTCCTGCTCCCGCTTGGCCACTTAGTTTGGGTCATGCTAGCTCCCTTCTCCTGGAGTTGGCCATACGGGCTCATACAGACTGCCCAGAGATAGCCAGGGCACAACTCCCGAGCTGGCAGGCTCTCCAGTTCATCACTACGTGTGTGGACTCACCAGCTGAGGGCTAGAAGTAGGGGCTATTAGGGCAAGTGCAGCACCACAGGAATGAGACTGAGCTGCTACCAACCCTGAACTGAGGCAGTTCAGTTCATTTTGTTCCTCCACCATCCCATTTTCCAAGCTACAGGCAGTAAAGTCCTGTAAAGTGCCTTCATGGTGAAGACATCCTGCAAGCACCCTGTGTTACATCCTTGAAGAGCTGCCCTCAAAACCATTGGTCTGAATGATCTGATGCAAGTGCTTTCTAGGCGGTGCTTGGTTTTTCCTAGTGTGTTTTGGAGATGTCAGTCTACACATGCTAGCAAACCACATCTTACACTGCAGAATTGTCACGTGTCACTACATGTGTTGCTGCCCGAATGCTTTGATATCCTGAGTGTCCACGTGAGCATTCCTCCTTGTCCGTGAGTGGAACCTGTGCCTGTGGACTTGGCTGGAGATCTAGAGTAAAGGACATGTTGCCCTTTCAGCTCTGTTCCTAATTGCCACTTTGAAATAAGGGAGGCATGTGTAGAGCCAACAGCTGTCCAGGCAGTAAAATATATCCCTTTATTTGTTATAGGAACAGCCTTTCTAGGCCAGGCTAAAAATCCATGTTGCTCTGAATCCTGTCTCTAGCCCTGGCCAGTGGTGGAGACAGAAGATCAGGAGAGGTGCAGGGTGATCCTTTGCCCGGTATGTCCTTCAGTCTTCCAGCAGTCTGAGATTAGAGATCTACTTAGTCAGAAGTGGGATTCCACCAGTAACCTGGACAATGTTGGCCCTTCTTAACTTAGGGATTTCAGGAAGGCAGTATCCTCTTATTGTGGTGGATATTTTTTCTGGGTAGGTTGCAAAAGCTTCTGAATAATGTGTAGGTAGGGAGGAAACATTTACCAGAGTGATAAAAATACCAAACTGCAGCCTTGGCATAGTACTGCAGGTAAATTGCGGAGGGGGTTTGCTTTACCCCAGACAGAAAGTCCTGGCTGACATCTCTGACTACATGGCTCCAGATTCTGGATACAAAGGAGGACTTTGAGGGATAGTGCGCTTGGGCAGCATGTGGTTTGCTTGCATCAGGTGGCAGTGATGACACATATCCCTGTTTGCCGGTCAGCAATGTCTCAAGCCCACCCCTGGTGAGAAGCATCACCAGTAGCTGTAACAGTGTCTGTAGGGCTGTGCAGGGAGGGCATGCCCAGAGCTCAGGATCTGGCCCTCAGAACGCAAAGGTTCAGAGGTTAAAACAGAAAACGATAAAGCAGATCTCCAGATATAGCACCGTGCGTCACTGTCCCTTCTGCCTCAGCTGCTGAACTCACAGCTGCCCTCATGCCAGCTGGTCCAGGGGAGTTAAGGCAGAGCTGTTGCCGGCAGCACACACATTTTGTGCCTTTAAGAGGTTTGGTTTATCCAGGCTGGGACTCGGTGTAACTGTGTGGGCTGACAAAGGGCGCTTGTCCCTTCCCCCATCCATCCTCTGCCAGAAAATGAATTTGTGAGACTCTAGCTTCTGCCTCCAATCTGCTGCCATGCGGGAGCCTGGTGCTCGCAGGCACCGGCACACACACACGTGTGCATGCACACACACACACGTGCACACACGCAGAGGCACTCGGAGGCGAAGTTACTCTGTCAACGTGTGCGATCTCACGTGGACCGAGCCGAGCCAACTGGGGGTCCAGGCACTGCTGCCACAGCAGGTTGTGGAGCATCCTGGCTGTGCTGAGCGTGGCATGGGGCACTCCGGTCAGCGAGGTGCTGCTTGTGTTAGGGGTTTGGGTTTCTCATGGGTAGTCCCAGCCTGCAGAAACTCCTCAGGAAGAGCAGCTGGGGACATTTGGGGATCTTAGGTCACCTGGAGGCATAAACAGCAGGGTTAAAGGAGGAGAGCCCAGCTGGGAAGGCTGGGTAGGGAAGTGACCCTGGTAGCCCTGAGCATGAACATCTGTCAGCACAAGGACTGCTGGAGCTCAGCACAGAGCTGCTCGCACCATTATTCGGTGTGGGTGGTACTGGGAGGGCGTGCTTTGTTCTTCCCATCTTCTTAGCACCTGCTGACTGCTTGCAGTGACTTAGGACTTGGGGTTAGGGAGGATCTAGAAGTCCTGGGGGTCAGAAGATATGGACTGTATACAGTGCTTGTTCACGGATGGAGTGTTGGCAAGATAACAAGTCAAAGCACTTCCAGCTCCCGGACAAAATATTGTACGTTCCCCTGAAACTGAATTAGTGCAGTTCAGCTGGAGCCAAGTCTTGCAGTCTTTCCTCTACACTTCCATAGTTGTTCTTGAGATTGAAAAGTGGTTAGCTTTCATCTGGAGTTTTGCTGGTATTATCAGTAAAGACTACAGGACAGGGCCCACTGTTTAGTTTGACTCAGAGACAGGTAGTCCCCCCGTCGATGCACTAAGCAAAGCTTTTGCTCAAGGTATACAGTTCAGGTCAGATGATTTAAGACTATGTAAAATCAACTGCTACAGAAAGAGTTAATAGCAAGAGATGTGGAGGGGGAGGGTTTGGGGAAAGTCACAGTATCAGGTTTTCCTCTAAGGGGCTCTCAAATGATTCTCAGCCCTGCCAGAAGTCAAGCATCTCCTCCCCAGTGAAGCTAAGGATGTCTGTCTTTTTGACTCAGCTGCCAGAGTCATGTTGCAGAATTTGATCCTTCTGCCTGTGTCCCTTCTCCCCACTTCTGACCAGCCTCTGCCCACTACTCTTCTGAAGCCTGAAGGATTTCAAGACCATGAAAGTGCAAGTGATCTCATCTGGCCCCGTGGGCAGTGCAGCAGCAGGTTCTGTCTTCACGTACGATACAGTTTCAGCCTTCATGCTGTCCTCTGCTGTAATGCTAGATGGGCTGAACAGATGGGGAGCTTCGATGGCAGGGCTCAGGGCTGACAGCTGCTTTGCAATTATAAGTCTGGAATGCGATTTGAGGGGTCTAAGATACTTAGTGCTGGGGCCTTAGTGCAGGAACACGTATCAAGTAGGTCAGGCTCTGCACCAGAGGAAGAGTGCAGGGAGTAGCTGTTGTGCGACCGGCAGCACCCATCCTTCCTTAGTGGGTTTATGTCTTACATCATTTTGATCACTGAGATTTTAACTCCCCATTTCTCAGCCATCAATTTCTGTGTTTTATTTCTAGGATTAATTTAGTATAAAGACCAAATGCTTGTGAAATAGGACTGAATTTCTTACATATTTTACAACTTTTGGCAATTGGTCCCTATTGAGAGTGTAAGAGGGTTTACCCATATGGCTTCTCTCTGAGGAAAAGGAGCATTTATATCCTGGTTTCTTATGTGGGAAAACAGAGGTTTCTGGAGTTTAATGGGTTTGTCCAAACTTTGGCCTCACTGGAAGTTCATGTGGAATTCAGCAAAGCTTCCCTGTTCCACAGCATCCTCCTCCTCCCTGTAAGCACCCAGGTTAGACTAACTTTAATTCAGCTCAACCTGATTTTTCACTACAGAGGGACTCTCTTCTGAGGAGACTAATGGCATGTCTGGATGGCAGCTGAGTTAGTTCTACCCATGCTAAACCACAGTGTGGACCTGGCCCGTCAGATCTCAGCTAGCTGAGGGATCTCTGCACGGTTCTCCATTGCACAGCGTAGATGCAGGGCACGGCCGTTCTACAGGTGGGTGCAGTTTGCACATTGGGGCCATGGGAACAAGACAGGATGGTTTCTGACTGTGGGGAGAAAAAGAACAGAGAGTTCTCAAAGCCAAAAAGCTATGCAAAACAGGCAAATCCCCAACTCTAGCAAGTGAAAGCCATGCTAGGGAACATGATAGCCAAACACTTTTTCTTCTGTTTTCATGCAGCAGCTGAGATAATTTACTGCTGCTCCCTTTTAATGGCTCTTCAGTTTTGGCACAATCATGTAATAAGGACCTGTTTTGTCTGTGGATGTTTTCCTTTGTCGATCTGTCTTGTTATTGAGGAAAGGTAATCAGGGACTTACATATCACAATGTGCCACATGCTTTTGGCTTTCACAGGTAAAGTTCATTTATGCAAACCCAACTGTATCTATATTTAGCTGACATAGAGTGTTCAGCTTCCATCCATTTGAGCTTAGAGTGTTACTGTAACTGGTCTATGCCCCTGGGAACAGACCTACGTAGTCTGAAAAATGTCAGTAGCTGAACAGTAGCTGAAAAAAACCCAGGACAAAGTCAGCAAAAGCAAGCCGTGTTCGTAAAGTCACTGGCATAAGGCCTTTTCATGGACGGATCATAGCTCTGTTTTCTGATGTCTTCTGAGTTTGCAAACCTCCTTTTATAACTTCAGACTAATGGATGGGTAGCTTCCACCTGCAGCCACGAGGGATGCGGGACGATGCCCAGTAAAGTATTCTGGTGTAGGCTCATGGTCAGAGTTGCCTGGGAGGACAAAATTAGAAGACATTGTGGTTTGGATATTACCTGTTCGCTCTCTGTCTTGTACTATGATATACTTCTATTTCAAAAAAAGTACAGATAAAACAGAGTTCTGAAGGATTTCCGTTATCATTCTTAGGCACAGAAGACTTGCGCTACTCTAGAGCCGCTGCCTATAGTGTACAGCAGGGTTACGTCTATAAAAAACAGTGTGTGGAGCAGGACGTCATTCTGGAAACTTTTGTGATTGTCATCCTCATATATTCCTCTTCTAAGATCTATGAGCACATGGGCATATTTGGATCATCTGGAAGTGGAAATACTCATTCTTTGATGTTTCCATCAGACCTAGAAATAATCCCATTTTTACTGGAGCAATGTCCTTTTTCGAGCAGCAATTTACAACGTATAGTTCCAGTATTAATACAACTGCCTAATTTCTGAACTTTTAACAAAAGCAGCAAATGCAAATTCTGAGAATTTTTACCTTTGTTTGTAAACATTTTGCCCCTTCAAATTATGTTAATCATGTAGAGTAGCGAGATTTCCTGAGTCAGTGGCGAGTCTCCATTCTCCGAGTATAAATCTTCAAGGGGATTGTGTGGGAGACTAATGTGGTCTAACTGAAGGGGAGCAGTTGGCTTGTTGCCCTTATCCTACATGAACAGATACTGCTGTCTCACACTAATGGCATCTCTGATATTACTAACCTCAAGTATTTAAATCTTATGTGTTGGGTCTTCACAAATGTAATGAAGTGGGCATAAAAATCACTAATTTTTTTTAAGAAATCAGTAATTTTTTTTTTAAGAGCACAGTTTGTTATGAGTCTTACAACTCAATTTTAAGTTGCTTTTTCAAGCTTTTTTTCCCAATCTTGTGAACTGGAAAATTGCTTTTTTTTTAAAAAAAAGAAAATTGGGATTCATCTCTTTCCAAAAACTGGAGCTAAAAAACTGGAAACATTTCCAACGTAGAAACTTCATTTCTGTGTTATGTCCGGTCATGTTTTGTTTGGTAGCAGTTCCAGCAGCAAGTGTGGAAAGTGCTCACCTTGGACCCTCAGCCTGAACCTCATGTTCACGTGTTGGAGGGGATTTCTTTAAAAGCTTGAACCTCAGGTCATGCTTATGATAAAATGATGGGACAAATTCAAAGTTTAGCATGTGATGAGATACTGAATCAGAGCACTGACCTCTTATCTTGCGGTGGGCAAAAGAATAATGTTTGTTTTGCAAGAAATACAGAGGCTTTTGAAACATGTATCCAAAACTTGGCTTGGCTGACCCAGATCCAGTTTTGGGACGTTTAGCAGGGTCACCATGCTATTAGGCCACAATGTTTAATCTGCTCAGTCAATCTTTGCTCCATCTTTGACATGCACAAGGGTTGATCTTGCAATGTCCCCCTGGAACAATGGCTGCCATCCTCCAAATTGGGCCCTGAGTCCTACCACTGTCCAGTCTCACTGCCAGGTGCCTCTTGACCCCAGATCAGGAGAACAGATTTTGCAGTGTAAACATCTAAACAGTTCTGAAAGCTCTGCAGGATTTTTTGCCATAAGGAACAGCAGATGGTGCCAAACCTTGCTGCTCATAGGCTTCCCATTTCTCGCTTGGAGATTCAGGAGTCTCCACTCAGAAAATCTGCGGCAGTTTTGCCACAGTGGTAACACCTTCTTT
The DNA here is from genome assembly GCF_000687185.1 of Egretta garzetta. NCBI lineage: Eukaryota > Metazoa > Chordata > Aves > Pelecaniformes > Ardeidae > Egretta > Egretta garzetta. Next base: position 336,600 of record NW_009259719.1, on the reverse strand, counting down.
GAATACTGAATCTCCCTGATCCAAAGGGTTTCTCTTGGGTGGTCAGCAACAATCTAATCGACATGGCTGACAGCTTAAGAAGTTTGAATGTTAATTCATGAAGTTAAGGAACTGTGGATTAAAGTGTCTGAGGTTCAGCTAGGTTAACAGTATATGCCCTGCCAGCGTGAAAGACTGAGCTTTATAGGAGGATATTTCCAATACCTGTGTGAACCATATGAAACAGTAGCTGCTTACTCAGCCTTGGACACAGGATGGTTTGCTTTCCAGTATCACAGGAGAAGTTCATCTCAAATTAGACTTCATGCGTTAGCACAAGTGCAGGGTGACCAACCTCCAAGTCTTCGAGATGTCCCTTCCCTGTAATATACCATACTCTTCCTCCCCCCATGCCAGCCTCCATCTCTCACCGAAGCGGTGTGTGACTGAGGGGAGACATGAGCTGTGCCAGCCCAGTTTTTGCTCTCTGGCCTAGAGAGCCCAATTCCTGCAAGGTAACGAGGAAGTTACAGGGTGATGGTTACTATTGCTAGAAGAGGTCTCTCTATTTCACTTCTTGCCCCCTACATTTCTTCCATTTCCCTGGCCAGCAGCAGTCCAGGTCCTCATGCTGTTGTGGCAGACACTGAAGAAATCATTCATCTATGATGTTCCATCAGGCATTCCCTTCCCCACAGGGAAAAGACCACAGGGAGTCAACCTGGGGACTCGCTACATGCTCCCTCATCCCTGGGAGACCCATCCCACAAACAGGAGCACAAACTAGTTCTTTCCATGTTCTATATGTAGACTCTTTGACTCCATCCTTCACTATCCCTTATTCTTGCAGTAAAAGCATGGATCTTCTCTTTGCTCCGTGCAAGAGGAAGCAGTATGCTTGTTTGGGACCTCTAAGAGCTTCTACTGGTAATGGTCAGAAGTAGGTCTGAGAATGTCACGTCACCCTAGATAAAGTCAAGTTTCAGATTTACTTTCTGTACCTTTCTTGTAAAGTATCCTTCATCCTTTCCCCCCCCTCTAATGATCAAAGAATTTTTTCCCACTCTCAAGAAATCACCACCTTATATCACATCCAGAGGGACTGATTCTGCTCTGCCTCCTCCCTCCCCCATGGAAATCTGGACTAGCTCCATTAATTTGAATGAATTTGCTCATGATTTGCATTGATGTAACTGAAGCAAATCTGGTCCAGCTATCTGAACTGCAGTTCCCATGGCAACAGGCAGCCGTTTCGGAAGCATAAACCACCAGGCAGAAGGTATGTTTAGCGTCAAAAGGGGGGACTCCTGCATTCAGTTTTCAGCCATGGGATGAGAATGTAGGCTATATGTGGAGCGCGAGTCCAGGGCTCTATTTCTGACTCTACCAATGAACCCTTGGGAAAATTGCCTCCCGCTGCCTTAGGTTTCCTTCCAGTAAAATGGAGATAGTATTACACAGGAGTGTTTTGAAAATTGATTCAGCCTCCTAAAATGCTTTGCGAGAGATCCTCACATGAAAGGCGCAGTAGGTCACAAACTATTAATAATATCACTTTATGCCAGCATAAAAAAAAAAGGGGGCTGCATTGTCAGTGAGGGAGTTCTTATACAAATGCAGGCATTTCCACAGGACCACAGGGAGTGGAAAGCATTAAATGGGAAGTGGAGCGGGGCTTTTGTTCAGGTGCGCTGACGTATCTTGGGTTATTTTGATCTGACCCAATGGAAGGTTCTAACACGGTTTAGTCCCAGCTCAGGTTCAGAAGCAGCCAATAAGCAACCTAATTGAGCTCCAAATCCTCTTCTTAAATTGGATAGAGCTGTGAGTATTAATGGGTCCTCTGAATCCTTGTCTAACTCCAGGAAGGAAGCAGTAGGTTTGCAGAAGTATTAACAGCTGATGACTTAAATTCATTATGAGAACAGCATAAAAACCAGTTCACTGTGGGAGGCTGGTCAAGTTCAGGTCATGCCCAGGTGTGACCTTTGGTCTGAGCTGAAATAAAAAATGCCTCAGTCTGGGATCATGTGTTGTATATTCACCAGAAGCAAATAGACTTTGTGGCAGATTGCAAGAAAAAAAAACCCCAACAAATCCACCTTGCCTTGCCCTGGGCTTGCAAAACTCTGTTTCCATGGCTATAGGAAGACACAGCTGAAGGATTTCAGAGCATGTGCTTTTGCTGTGTTTTAGTTACAGCACAGATTTGTGGTAACAAAGGAGGTCTAAGTAATTGCAAAAGGGAAAAAAGTAGCAGTAGTTTCCGATGAATGGAAGCAGCTTTTGTAGATTACTAAGTTTTAATATCAGAGGGGACCGTTCTGACTTCCCGCAGAGCTTTCACCAGAGAGCTTTGCTGCTAGGCTGCTTCCGCCAGTGCTAGAAACACCATTTAAACGTCCCCTACCCTTGCTGAGCCTGGCTGAGGTCTCTTTACCTGTAGTGTTGAGAGCTTCCTGGAACTTGAAAACTTGATTGCATGCTGTTGTCACGATGGGCTATATTATACTGACACTGCTCTGTGTTACAAAGAGAAAGGATATACACTGGAATAGATTTTTTAAAGACATCAGAAGGTTTATGGATTCTTTTCCATTTTGTTCAAAATTTTTAACTAAAAAAGAACAGCTTACTTTCATTCTGATGAAGAAAATCACACCCTCCTGGTCTTTTTTTGTTAACTTCCTCCCCCCAGTCAAGGGGAAGGCAGGTAATAGGGTACCTACTTTCTTTTATTCACCACCATAGGTTTTCCCAAAAAAAGCACAAACCCCCCAGTATCTTCCTGATAAAAATAAAACGAAAAATTGGATTTTTTAATTTTAAATTTGGAAATGCTTACCCAAAACAAGCACATTTAAAAAACACAAAACCACTTTTCAAACACATTTTTGACCAGCCATAGTTAGATGACAAGTGCTGGTGCCAGACCATTTGCTCTAGGGTTCCCATTGTTAACACTGCTGGAACTGTACTGGTAACAATGGAGGAAAATATGTAGTAAATTTTGCTAATGAGAAGGCGACATTCTCACACAGTCATTTTTTAACATTTAAAAGAGCATTCAAAAGCACAATATATAAAGCAAATTCCAAAAAGATTTATCCTGGGAGAGAAGGCTGAAGCAGAGAAGAAAGCCTTTTCATTCCACCAATATTAATTCAGAGAAATGTGTTTGGCACCGGGATTAAAAAGTTCTGAATGTTGAAGGAGTGCAGCTTTTTTTCCCAAGAGAAAATACTGTCAGAGCAGCCAGGCTAATTAGCTTTCCTGTTTTAGAGGATGAATATAGTGTTCTTGAAAGCAAAAAGGATTCTTTTGGATTGTCTCCATATATTTCCAAGCTGTAAAGCGGGATGAAATGCTTTCCTCCATCACGCTGGCCCGCTCATGCCGGTGGAGCACCCCAGGCTGCAGAGGTGACTGGTCGCTTGGATGGAGGGTAACTGATGTTCAGACAGAGTGGGGAAGGTGAAGGGTTATTTGATGGGAACATTTTGCCTTGCAGTATAGCAGCTAATTAAAGTAAGGTTAATGGAGCTAAGTACACTTGGCCTACAAGATGATTAAGAGGTGACTTTAAAACAATTGACGAAAGTTTTAAAGGAATCATCATCGGGAAGGGAAA
>NW_009259719.1:321388-332867 GCF_000687185.1 Egretta garzetta | reverse complement strand
TTGATGCTGAGCAAAGGAAGACATGGGCTGAGAACTAATACCTTGTTTTCTGGACATAAAGCCAGCGTAACTATGGAAAACCATAAATACTTATTACAGAAGTTTGAATGCAAGGGTCAGGTCAGTCAGTTCTTTCTCTGACACACAGAGAGACTGTGTAAAGAAGAGCCTGCAGCTGATGAAAGCAACACCATGAATGATCTTGAAGGCTTTTTCCCTCTGAAGCTCCAACAATTCATTCAGACACAAACATGAAGGAATGCATCAGCCCTGAAGATACATCTCTATGAATACAGTGGAGTTTTCAGGGTCTGGTGGACCACAAGTCTTTACATTTCAGTTGCAGAGGCCATTGCACAGTGCAGGGGGCATCCTGGGAATGGCTCAGGCACAGCAGCTGGAATCTTCTGGCTTGGTATCAAGGAGTTGAAGTGCACACTGAAGGTACCTGAGCATCAGTCAAACCTGATCAGGCAGAGCAGTGCCAGGGGCTGTATGGCCAAGGCTTCTGGAAGTGTTCATACATTTGTACACAACCATCTCCATTTTCTTCCTACTATTTGCTTAATGTCAGAAATGCCCTTGATAGAATACATTTCCAAAAAAAAAAAAAAAGTCCTGAAGCGTTGTATTAGTGTGATAGGCTGTTCCCTGCCCTTGCCTCAGTTGTGTTATCCTACAAGGAAGATTAAACAGAGACGGTGTTGTTCTCCCTAGCTGTCAAGTCCAATCTTTTAATTCCCCTTTCCCGTGGACTTGTAGATGACGAACTGCTCTGATAAGTCCTCTAGTGCTTTCAGCTGGACTCTTTCTGCACATCAGCTTCACCCACAAAGCCCAGGGACCTATTTTTCCTGGGCACAACTCTTTGCAGTTTGTTTGGGAAGGTTCCTGTAGTGGCACTAGTGGAATGCAGAGCAAGGGTACCGCAAGCAACAACAACGAAAAGCCCTTTCAGCATCAGGCGCTCTGATGAGGCACGGACGTTCAAGCGTGGCTGCTTCAGCAAGTCATTTTATAATGACAGGTGTCGTTTATTTTTGGATTCTGAAAATGTTCCAGTACATTTGCGTTCAAATCCTGCCTCTGAATCCACAGGTGCAAAAAAGCCTATAGACATGAGGGCACCAGCATGTAAGGGCAAGCAGCAAGGGCAAGGCAAGAGCACCTGCGGAGAGACCAGCAGCACCCTCTGAGGTGTGCTGCTGGAGGGGTGCTCACCGTGATTGGCATCAGAAAATCAGTCACAGCATCTTCCAGCATGTCCCTGCTCTGGACCGCCATGGTATCAGACAGAGAGCGGTACTCGCCATCTGACAGCAGAAGGAGGCGCTCCTGGGACTGGAATTATTTTCCCTCTGCCTGTGGAGTTCCCTTGTGCCCAGAATAATTAGTAGGGCCAATAGCATTTAAATCAAGCACACATGACTGTGTCTCTGATAATGACACTGGAAAAGTAACAGAATCTAATTATAATTAGAAAACAGCCCCAGCAACGTCCCAGCATCACAACGACCATCCTGACTTTGCCACAACAAATGTAAAAATATATCAGCATATTTATAGCTTGGCATCTCTGTCCATGTGCAGCCCAGTGACGGGCCCCCTCTTGCCCTGTTCTGTCTACCCTGCCGTGCTTCACAAGCAGTAAATAACAGTGACTGATGTGACTGATGTTTATATGGTGTCTACCACCCAGAGATCCTCATTTTATTTTCTTCAAATTACTCAATCTACCTATTAGGCTAATCTGCCTGATCTGAGAGATCTGTAAATTGATGTATATTATTAACAATCCCAAAGTCTTGTAGGACACAGCAGCAAGCCAGCCTGAGAGTGACAGCAGAAACTTGAAAGGTGCCTTGGGCTAAAACTTCCAGCTTTTTAAGATTCCCTTATTACTGCTCACTTTTTTTATTCAGGTAGTTAATGCCTCCTTTCTTCATCCACTACACAGTGATTTATAAAGGTGTTTTTTAGGATTAGCCTCTCTGAGCTCAGTTTGCACAAGGCATGGTTTTGGCCTGGCGATGGAAAGAGTTTGTGGTGAGAGGAGGATGTGAATTTGGTAGGTGAAAGTACTGCCTGCAGGGCAGGAGGAGGGAGATGTTTTGCTGGAGTTCGTCTGAATGAGTTGCTACAGGATCAGATATTCCATCCTAGATAATTTTCCTTTACTTTCTGTCTTAGCCTGCCCTGGTGTGTTGCCATAAGCATTCCAAGAGCTGCCATGCTCCCTTTTGGAGGTGGCTATATTCTGCAGGGGGAAATCGGTGATTTACGGAAGCACAGATTAGCATGTAGCCTGTGCAGGCTTTAGTCCTGAGCAGAAGGCAGGTGCAGAGCCAACGCTTCCTCTGGGAGCTCTGCAGCCCAGTGTCCTCTTTCTAGATATTTCCATATGTAGGTCCCAGAGCATGCCCTGAACTCACAGGTAGTTTGTCGATCTCTCTGCCTCCAGCTTTGGCTGTCCCTGGCTATGCTCTGGCGCTGCCTTCAGCTGGCTCTTCAGCATTCAAAGTATCTCTGTGCTTTTAGTCTCCTGTCTGATGAAGTGTTTGGATTTCTTCACTGTTTGCATCAACATCAGAAAAAGTTCATAAAACATTTCATTGCTTGTTGTAACGGATTAAACACAAATTCTAGCTAAAAAAATAAATTACAAGCGACTCAAGACCTTCAATGCTTTCCCTCCTCTGAAACTTTCTTTCCAAATCACAAATTATTAAACTACTTACAGAGAAATAAAGGGTCAGTCCTGTGCCCCTTTCCTGTGCGAATGACTCTCCTTGAGTCATTGCTGAAGGTCTGATAATGCTTTTTTCCTTCAGTTCTTGGAAAACCGTCCTCTAAAGTCACTCTTGTCATGGTTACACTGGATTAGATCAAAAGTTGGCTCATGGAAGAAAACAGAATTATCCTAAACTTGTTAATGGTATAACTGATATCTGAGTCTGATCTAGTAAATATACCACGTTTCAGGTGTTTTCTCTGACCTAGTAAAGGTTTGACTGCTTGTGAAGCAATTCCTGTCTCTTCCCACCAATTATCTCTATGAACAGTGTTAGCCGGAAAAGACTGACTGACTCTTAATGAACTTAAACCAGGTTGGGGATGAGCAGCATTGGTTCAGAGTTTAGGCATTTTTATTTCGAAATTGGAGCGACCACAGAGGGAATCAGGAATAACTGTTCTGCTTTCAATCCATACTGCTTGAAACCAAATAAACCTCTCCGTGTGCAGGAGCCTGAAAGATTTAGCTGAAATTGCTGAAAAACCTCCAGATTTGCATGATAATTTCAAAGTGACTATTCCTCTGAGGGAATGCCCTATAGAATTGAGTCACCATTCTTCCTCCATCCCCAAATATCAGTTTCCCCTCTTGCACTTAATAGCTTTATTCTTGTTTTTGTTGCTAAAGGCCATTACAGATCAAGTGTGTCCCTAAAATTTATTTTCTGCCTGTATAGCCTATGAGACAAGCTAGCAGTTAGCATCAGCATTTGTACCCGATGTACCTGAGGACAGGCTGAGAGTTGGGCTTGTTCAGCCTGGAGAGGAGAAGGCTGCGGGGAGACCTGATTGCGGCCTTTCAGAACTTAAAGGGAGCCTATAGGAAAGATGGGGAAAATCTTTTTAGTAGGGCCAGCTGTGACAGGACAAGGGGTAATGGCTTTAAACTAAACCAGGGTAGGCTTAGACTGGATATAAGGAAGAAATTCCTTACAATGAGGGTGGTGAAACACTGGAACGGGTTGCCCAGAGAGGTGGTGGAGGCCCCATCCCTGGAAACATTCAAGGCCAGGCTGGACGGGGCTCTGAGCAACCTGATCTAGTTAGCGGTGTCCCTGCTCCTGCAGGGGGGTTGGACTAGATGACCTCTAGGGGTCCTTTCCAACCCCAAATATTCTATGATTCTATGAATAATACTAATGCAATTACGGCATTGGGCTGGACGCAGCTGTGAGCGATGGGGATGGAGGCAGCTTCCCCCGTCCCCCCGCCTCGGGACCAGGGGCTGTGATGTGCGCTCCAATGCCATCTGAAGGGGTCCCAGCCGTGCTGCCTGTCCCCTGTCCCCACGCCCCAGCCTGGAAAGGGTCAGACTCCCTTCTTCCCCATTCTCAGTTTAGTTTCATTTCCCTGTTGAGTGTGAACAAAGGTGTAAAGTGACTGCAGTGTTTCTGTTCATACTGCAATTTGGCAGCAGGAGGGCATTTCTCCTCTGCCTCCTCCTACCACCTGTGCATCAGCTTCAGCCGGAGCCTGGGCTGTGCGTGGACGCTGGTCTGCTCAGGTTCAGGCTGTCATTCCCAAGTCACTTAGTGGAGCTGGCTCCAGACGGTATGCACTGAGCATTCATTTCCCACCCATTTGTGCAGCAGGATGGAGGTATGGTTTTGTGTTGTAGAACCATCTAGAGAGTAACACATAACAAATATTGGCAGCAAACACCTTCTGAGCACTGTAAGCAGGAACATCAGAAATATCAGTCAACATGGGAAAAGCCTGGAACCCTTAAGCACGCAATATACCAAAGTAGAGGCGAATATATATAGGCCTATATAGTGATTTACTTTGCTCGGTTCAGTCTCATCCGACTTTCAGAGTCGTGCCTACTCGCTGTAAGTCAGCTTGGAAGCGGCTTTCAGACACTGCTGCCTGCATGGCCTTGGGGTGAATTGCTGAAGAGAGGAAGGAATATTGGTGTGAGGGAATGCAAAAGTCAGCAATGCTTTCAGTTTTAGTGCGTTCTTTATTTTCCATGTAAGACATTCCCCAGATTTTGAGGGTAGAGGTTATGAAAAGCTCAATAATAAAAGTTCTTCATCTAAGCAATCAGGAGCCATGCCAAACAGGAACAATTCTGGGAAATAACCGTTTTATCTTTGGTACCTAACAGTATTAAAAAAAAATTAAAAGCCTTTTATTATGATTAATTTATTGTGCTCAGGAAGTTTATGCAGCTGTCCTTGATGTGGGGTGCTTGTCCCTTGGTTTTTCAGGTCTTATGAAGTCCAGCAGTCAAAGAAAAATGTTTTTCAAGCACAGCTTTTTTATTTCTCCTCGGGGTACCTTAACTCATTGGCAGAATTAACCGAAGGAACTTACTGTGAGAAATACAGAATCCTGTAAAGGGATTTAGAGGGATTTGGGAGATTTAAAGATTTTTAATCATCATGATTTGGAATGATCAATTTATTTTTTGTACATATTTTCCCATGTTAAGCCCATGAGGAATATGAAAATCCTATTAGGAGGGTGAAGGAGATATTTCTGTTCTTAGAGGGTGCAACAACCCATCTCCTGTAAGAGGTGGGCTGTGAAGGCCATCTGATTTCTCCTGCTTCACCCCTTCCACTGGAGTCACTAGGCTCCAGTTACATCGACCATCCCATCTGTACCCGTGTCCCTCTCCCCCAACCTGCAATGGAGCAGTTGTAGTGGGGAGAGAGAGGTATGGACTGAAAGTGTTCACCTGTGGACTGACCTCCTGTTTGTCCTCAAGCCATTCCTCTGTGCCCACACTGCAAAGGCACTCCTTTGCTTTAATCCCTCTTTATTTATCTTGTGTGAAACCACCCATTTTATTATCTTCTATTTATTATTTACTATCTCCTATTATACTTAGTACATCTACTATTTATTATTTACGATTATTTATTAATCTAAATGCCATTCAACTGGAAGGCATAAGAAATCATCCAAGTTGCCCACACAGGGCAGCTCAGAGCATTTCCAAGCAATCTTGATTTGAAATGGAAATTGCCAGTACTGACTGTTTGCTTTCCCTGGGGAGAAAGCAAGAACTGTAAGCTGACTCTGCCTTGGTTTTGTTTCCTCATATGTGGAAGGTCCAGGAGAAACAGTCTTAAATCCCAGGTGTAGATTTTGGAATTGTCTCCACCCATCTCCTGATGTTCTCCAGAGACAACCTTGGTTCTTTCTCACGGAGGAGAATATGGAAAACATATCGTGAAACAAAACTTTGAAATAATACAATCTTCCCAGACTTGGCATTGTTTTTCCCCATCAAAAGACAGGTGGAGCAATGTGGTTCTGTAGAGAGCACAGGAGCAGGGCTGGAGCAGAGTCCAAGAATTAGTCAGAGAAGTCAAAACCAGAGTCAAAAGTAGCTGATAAGTAAGCATGAAACTTAGAAGCTAGAAGGAACAAATGAGTGACTTTGGTCAAGGCAGCTGCCAGACTGAAGGACACGGGGCAAAATGACAGAGATGAAATCAAGGTAACAAGTCAATCAGGTAACACTTTATAGACTGTACTTCTGACCCAGAGTGGCCCTAAGTTTGAGCCCTTGAAAGACCTGTAAGTTCAAATAGGGTTTGCCTGTTCTTAAAAACTGCAGGCCTGGTGGTGATGAGCAGGAACGATCGAGCAATCTGCTTTTCAGAGGGTGACCCCCAGTCACCAGCGATTAATCCCCTTCACATTCCAGCCACGTTCCTCTTCCAACAGTGAAAGGCTCCATAGGGTTTCTGGTTTTAGCATCCACAAACACCACAGATTCTCTCTGTAACTTCAGGTCATGAAGATACTGTGTTGGGGTATGGAGGTGCAAACACTTCCATGTGAGTGGTTCACACAGGCTGAGTGCGGTGCTTTGAACTCCTTAAACAAAAGGTGTGACACAAATTCTCATTTAGTTCATGCCAGAAGATCCTTTAAGAGAGGAATGCATGTATTGAGGTGACACAAAGGCAAAAATTGTTTGAGGGAACCTGTTTATTTGAAAAACGTGCCTTGCTGCTCCAGTCTGAATTGTTTGTCTTCCTTGGAATGAAAGAATGTAGGACATGGAGGGGAGGCTTGCCAGAAAAGCCTTTTGGAATTGCAACGACATGGCCATGTTTGTGCTCAGAAGGGTCTCAGGCTTGTTGTGTTCACATCTGCTTTAACTTATCCTGATGTTGTTTTTTTAATTTTTTTTTAATTGAGTTTAACATACTGAGAAATGCACAAAGCTCGCTGGCCCCCAGGCACCAGAGGAAAAACCTCAACAACATCCACTGACCCTGCCACCATGTGCTTCCCAACAAACATTCCCAAACAAATGCTGGCGATGACAAATCGGCCTAGAAGCAAGTTGATGGTGGGTGCTTAATTGCACACTACAGTGCTCGGCGCCTTGGAAAGGCGAGGGTGGAGAGCACATAATGAGGGTCGGATTTGCTAACAGTGGGCATCGGCCACAGTTGGCAGGTTGGGGGAGCACAGATCAAGACAATTATCACATTTCCCTGCATGATGGATGTTCAGCCGAGTCGGCCAGCTGCTAACCAGGACCAGAGGTAAGCTGTTCTCAGGTCTTCGGTCCCACTTCTTAGCAAAGGTGGCTCTGAGCAACCTTTGAACTCCTCCTTTAGTTAAGAGTTTCTTCAGGCCTATATTATTTCTGGAGTAAACTGCCCGCAGGCTTTCTGTGGTATCCAGGCGCTGAGGACAGCTGCAAAACAGCATGTTGTGACCGTGTCTTTTCCTCCCTGCCTTCTGCATGCCCCGTTCCCAAGGGGCGAGCAGGGAACTAGCCATGAGCCATCCAAGCAGCTCTGCTCTGGCCTAAAAATACCAGAGGTTTTCACTGAGATGATTTCTGCCCAGTTCAAAGAGGGAGAGCACAAAAGGGATTGGGCCCTGTGGGTGTTGGTTGGCCTAGACAACAATTCATTTGGCATGGGCTTGGTCTGCAGACAGCAGCTTTATCATGTGAGCCTGAAAGATGACAAGGGCAATCATAGTGCCTGGCTGTCCTGGGGGAATCTCAAGATCTCCACCCTTTCCTTTTGCTGTGAATGCCCATGAATAGAGAATGAAGACACCTGTGTGGCTGGGCTGATGGACCAAGCACTGGTGCTTGTGGGTGCACTTACCCTGGAAGAGGGCAGGGCAAGGGATGTGGGTCTGTTTTCACGTGCAAATATGTGGTTGTTTGCATGCAAGTGGGTACAGAAAGAGGGCACCTACATGCGTGTATCACAGACCCCAGTGATCTGCTGTAAAAGGGACTGCAGTCTTCAGTGGAAGGCAAATACGGTGCCTTCCCCTTCCAGCTGTGGGAAGCTAGCCCAAAGCTGCTGTGTTTTAAGGAAAACTGGTTCTGAGTTTGTTTGCCTTAAAGCCTCAGGTTCTAAACTGCAGAAGGATTTTCCTAGTAGTTCAGCCACGGATGCAACAGGCACATGGCAGAGAGCTGGAGGTGCCATGCGGTGTCACCACACGGCACCCATGAGCATGTTGTAGGGCACCCCTGCCAAGTCACTGCCGTGGGGGTGCGGGAGGGGGGTGGGTAGGCAGCTGCCCCGCTGGCACGACGGGTGTGCGTATGCGTCAAGGGTGGCTTTGTGGCTGCGTGCGTGGCTGTGCTTGCGTGTCTGCTTGCAAGAAGCATGCTCGGTGCTTTAATTATGTCAAACTGTGCAAAGCTGGGTACCTGGACAGGGGTGGGCAGAGCTGTGCGTGTACCCATGTAAGAGGGCTTCTTGTGGTACGCGCGTACGGGAGCATCTCTGTGCAATCTCCTCATTGCGTCCAACGTGCCCCGAAAGGTTTCTCCTGCCCCGTTCTGCACATTATTGGACTCACTGGTCTGTTCTCAGGTGTACTGAGTGTTTGCCAGCGAAAGAGACTGTCTAGACATGACGTCAAGCTGACCAGCTTCAAATCTTACTCAGCCCTGGGGGGGTAATCACAAGCCTAGGAGAGGCCTTATCAATAAAACATTTTCCCTGCAGGAGGGTAAAGAAAATATGTAGCAGGTGATTCAGTTTGGTGGGAGTGAGGAGGAACTCTGTCTTTCTGTCCTGCCAGGCTAGCCCTAATTTTCTGTGTCAGCAAGGTGCCCATTGCTTGCTGCACCTTCTTTGTGGGATTATTTGTTGTTAATGATTGTTTATTTTTAGATAGCAAATCTCAATCTGTGATGGTATTTTGGTTTTGCTTGTGGGTGAGGTTTGCTTTTCTTCTGGGGAGGGTTGCAATTTACCACTAAGCTCTTTTGGCATCCAAGGGACAAGTTCAGTTAAAAAAAAAAAGAAAAAAAAAAAAAAGCCCATTCAATCAGCAAATTTAGCAGGATGTTATGTAAGAGGAATAGTATTGACACGGGGCACCCCGGCCTCCGTGCGTCTCCCCCTCTTTAGGTGATTAAAGGTTTCAGCACTCCCAGGGAGGGGGCTGGAATTGCATAAGAGCCTCTTTGCTTGGAAGCATTTTCCCCTCTTTTAAATCTAAGGGACCCAGTGGATTTATGACCAGCCTGGGCTTTTTAAGCAGATGGCTCAGTTTGCTATCATTTTATTTGAATGATAATGATAACTCTGCAGGCTGAGAGGATTAATGCAAGAAATGGAAAGCACCAGCACTTTTTTTTTTCTCCTGTGGTGTTTTCCCACACTCAAAGGGCAAAATGCACAGCACCAAATCTTTGCCTAAAGGCTCAGGACCTAGAGTTCTTTCTTTTTTCTTTTCTCTCATTTTTGCCATTCAGTTATTTCATCTTTTTCCTACTACCATGAGGGAACAAAGTAAAAGAAAGTGAAAATTTGTATTTATCACATCAGTCTGGTTGGTGGAGCTATATGAAAACCAGTAGATTTTAGAATCTTGTGACAAGATGGTGGCAGCTGCCAACACTTTTGAACTTTTGACGTCTCCAGCCAATTTACTATCTCAGAAAAGAGTAGACCCACCATTCCAGTGTACTTCTGGAGAGAGATGGAAGATAAAATAATGTTTTGTGGCTTTTTAATAAATGCTGAAGAAGAAAAAGCAAGGGAATGAGCTAGGGAAGCTAAACCACAACCAAATTTCAAAGCGTGCCCCCTCTCCATGGGTGCTGTGTTCTCCAGTGGCACTGCACTGCAGCAAGGTCCACGAGCCCCGAGGGGACCCTTGCAGAGGCAAAGGCTGTTGAAGAGCTTTGTGTGCCGAGGTGGGAGAGGCCATGGGAGCTGATTTTGAGTTTCACTGCTGAAATCTAGAAAGTGAATCATGGGTAGAGTTTGCTGGGAATTCTCTGACAAAATGCTTTCTTCACTGGAAAGCAATGGTTAACTGAAAACAAACTCTGTTTCACCAAAATGAATACATTCCCACTGAAATACAGGCTAAGTTCCCCTGGATCTAGTGCCTGGTTGCTAGTATGTGACTGGCAGAAAGCGGGGCAGGCACTGAGGGTCTGCAGCTCCCAGGTAGCTCTGCCATGCTGAACTGGGGCTCCCAGAGCTTCCACACTCCCAGCTGCACATCCAGGAGCCCAAGCAGATTTGGGAGTCCTGTAGCTGACAGCATGGGTTAGGGCTCCGACCTTCTTCCCTTCTGCAGGAAAGGCAGTTCACTGGTACCAAATGCTGTGGCACCCAAAAAATAACTTGCAGTGTGTCCAAAGAGTTGGATTGGTGTGAAAATCTTCTAGTATCATGGATTTTGGATTGCCCCTTGTTCACACATTGTCATCTGACAGAGGGAAGTTGGCTGGTTGATTTGAGACATCATGCCTTGCTTGGAAAAAAGTCTTTTCTTCACCAGAATGTACTAGGTACAGGTGCTTTGCAAAAATGGATTTAATCCCATGGATGACTCAGCTCCAGATACAGAACATCTCCTTTGGAGAAGGAGTAGTACTGCTATTGGCAGCACCTAGATAACTTGTCATGACAGGCAGCACAAGTTCTCAGGAGGACCATGAGGTTTCTGAGGCACTCCCATCACATTTCTCTAGGATAAGGAAAATCTGAAGAAACCAAGCCTTCACTAGTTAAGGATGTTGAGAGCAGCTGAACTCAGATCACTACAGGAGCAGGGCAGCACTGCTGAAAGGCTTACCTGGAGAAAAGCCTGGCAGTGAGCAAGACAGCTGTTATGCAGGATTACCTTGGTCTTCCCTGAAGCTCTTGGACGTACCTGAGGAGCACACACCAGTTTAATGCATTCACTGTACGTTAAGTAAAACCTAGCAGGAAAGCAATGAAACTGCTATAATTGAGTCCAAGGGGATGCCTTCACTTGTTTTGGTGGAGACATATTCAGTGGTTCCACAGAATACATTTAAAAAAACTGCTCTCTGGGAACCATCTTTGTTGGCTGCAGGGGATCTCAGTAGCATCACCATGAGCTTGAAAAAGGCTATTAAAGCTGAGGTTTGTCCTAAGATCTTATGTAGGTTGTCATCCCTTGGAAAGGCAAAGCTATCCCATTATATTTATACTCTTCCCAGTGTTAATTTTCATCTGCTGTTACAAGGTTAAAAGAAAATTTACAAAATTTGTTCTTCATTGCTGTCAAAACGCTCAATATATTTAAAACACTTTGAATTCCCTTGCTGAAAGGTATTGTGAAAGCAGTGTTCATATTTATTATTAGAATGAGGTTAACAAGCAATCTTGCCTGTAGAGACAGCTGGCAACAAACCCATCTGAACTGAGCGAAGGCCGCTTACTAATAAGGTTTCTAAGTAGGGAAA
>NW_009259719.1:290677-321376 GCF_000687185.1 Egretta garzetta | reverse complement strand
AAAGGGACAGGCTGTTCTCAAAGATCCTGTAGCTGGAGTTGAAACAGGGAGATTGAGCTTATCTGTATGACTTGCATCTCTCACTTTAGGACCCTTTCTGGATGTTACTACACATATAGCTGAAATCAAATAGTCATCTAATATAACACCGGCTTAAACTTATAGAGCTAAAAATGAACTGCCTATAGACAGTCCAGAAGCGTTCTGCAAAGGCATTGCCAGCAGCCAGAATATTTCATTCCTTTCAGAGTGGGTAATCAGAATCAGTTTCTCCTGCTTGCTCTAGAAGTTATTCTATTCTCTCTTGATATAAGCTGTTTCGGGTGAGCTAAGCACATAGGAGCTGCCAGCCAGGGAAGTTTGTTGGAGACATAAAGAATTTTTTCTCCCTTCTTATTTTAAAGACAGAGAGGAGGAAGAAAATACAAGGGTGGCGGCTGAGGAGGAGAGGCGAGTCAAAGATTTGCAGACACAGTAACAAAGATTTGATGCAGAAAATGGTGGTGTACCTCACCTTTTTTTTTTAAGTGGATGCCTGACACAACCTATGTGTGCATTAGGTGTGATGGGGGTCACTAGAACTTAAAGTCCAGGAATAACCCAAACATGTATTGGGTTACAGATATTGAATGTGTAAAAAATGCAGGGTGGCCAATGGGAAGGAAAACACAGAGTGCTTAACTAACCTGTGCTGGGGAACCAAGTAGTCTTCACCCTCAAATTTTAAGACATGAAACTGCAAGTTTGTTAGAAAATATTTTAATTAATCCATCAAGTTAAAGGCAGTACTACAGGCTTAGAGAATAGAAAATGTAGTACCTGTACTTAAGATGGAGGGAGGAAGCTGTCTGGAAATAAACCTATCGGTCAGACCGCAGTAGTGTATAGGGCTATCCAAACAATTTTTGAAGGAAACAATAATTAAAGACAAGAAAGTATTGGAAAATGGGATAAAATGCAAGTGTTTACCAAGGATAAATCATGTCTGATGAACCTCATGGTTTTCTTTGATAACTGACCTAGACAAAGGAGATGTGATAGATCACATCTGGCTAGACTTCAGTGAAACATTAAAGGTATAAGGTCATCATTCTCAGCACAGCTGGCGAAGTTGGCGATTACCACAAGAGTGAAAAATGGAAAAGGAGCAGGCTAGAGGGTAATGTTAAAAAAGGACAAAGGGAAGTTACCAGTACCATTCTTCAAAGAAAACTTGATGCCTATATTAATAGCTTCATGAATAACGTGTTTAAAAGTACCCAGCGAAATCTGGTGATAACACAGAGCTGGGAAAAAGTGTCCATGCAGGGGAGAAACAGGAAATCAAATGGGAATGAAGTGGTCTATCGGGCTGGTCCTTGTAGAGAAGCTATAATTTAAAATGTTCAAATAACCTTTTCTTATTATGCCTAAGAAGATGAGGCCAAGAGGGGATACGTATGTTCTGGCACACAGAACCAGGGTGTTAAAAACTGTTTAAGTTGAAGATCAACTTTGGCACAGAAATAGAACGGCATGAAGTGGTCAAGAATATTGTTATATCCTACTGAAAATATATGTTTAGCTCAGGAATTAAAGAAGTTTTCAAGCTTTCAGAAGAGTGCAGTTCTGGAGTGACTATTCAGGAGGAGTAAAATCATCTATTTTTGAGGTGTTTGATCGTTTCATGAAAGGATTTTCTCTGATGCATGAGGACTGTTCCTGTCCAGTTGTCCATATTGTCTGTCCTTGCCTGCCCTCCTGGGGGAGACTGAAATTCTGAGGAACTTTAGGTCACAGCGGGTCTGGAAACATTCCTCCATTTACTGGGGTGTGTTGGTTCACTTTGGACATTGTAGATATGAGTCACATGCAGTGCGTCTGCGAGGAATGACAATCTGGTAAATAGAGCCCTGGGACATAGGGAATCTGGGTTTCATTCCCATCCTATTCCAACTTGTTTGCATGCTCTCACATAGCCCACTAAGGATCTAAGCAGCTTAATAAGAATTTTAGTGAACTGAAGGCTCACTTCTGAGTCCGCTGCCCTCAGTGAGTGGTCACCTAACACAAGGAAGTGGTTAAAACTTGCTTTCTCATTTGATCTGAAAGTGCCTGAGATACCCAATGCTCTTTCTAAATATGCTCCATCAGAACGCTTCAGTGCTCATTTTCCATCTCTGCCCGGTCACACATTAAGTATTTGTCAACGTTCTTCCACCAACACTCCCAGGGGAGTTTCAGCTAACATGCTGTTGGGAAAGTTTCTCATTTGCAAGCTGGAGGGGAGGAAAGAAGAGAAGAGCTCCCAGTACGGGACACCACAGTGGGGTGGGCACTCCCTGCTTTGAACCGTTGGGACATCTTCCTCGCGAGAAACTGAAAGAATAATGCTGCAGCCTGATTTGGAAAAGCTCCAGCATCTTGGGCCTCTGCCCAGCCATGAGGGCACTCACCTGGGGTAGGGTCTCTTCTCAGCAAAGGATAAACTCATTTTCCAGGGGAAACATTTTCCATGTCTCATTTCATTCTTGTGCAGAACACAAATAGTTGCTGAAATCTCACTTTTTTGATTTTTTAGATTTCCACCAACTTTACCTGAGGTCCCTCAGGAGGTTCTTCTCCCTACTAAGAATTAATAGCGTTGCGAGGGCTGCCCTCCGAGTCAGAGAGTATAACAGGGGAAGCAACTTGCTTTGGTCTCCACCCGAGGGCTCAGAGCGGCTGAAGGAAGCAGCTGTTCTAGCTGTGGCTTTTAATTTTGCACAGAGTCTGTGATTTACTCCGAGTCTAGCCAAACGCTGGCTTTGAGTGACAAACCCTGCAAAGAACAGCAAGTTCATGGAATGTTTTTGCAGCTGGCAGCTCTAACCCGGAGCAAATGACGGTGAGGCAGCTGCAACCTCTTGGTCCTGGGGCTACCCAAACCCCACCATCCTTTCGTCTTCCAAAGTGGAAGGCTTGCATTGGCTGCGCTGACTGCACAACCTGTCTGATTTGCCTTGGCATTTTGAGAGTCCTGCCGTGTTGCAGCACATATGGTCCCTACAAGGTTCCATGGGCAGCGCGGTTCCTTACCTCCCTGTCCTCAGAGTGGATGTTCAGTGAGTGCCCATAGTTGCCTCTTCCATTTGTCCTTTGATCAGTGTCATCATGATAGTCGTGTTTATCACAAAGTAGCTTGCCGCCCCCCTTTTAAGGCTTCCAGTCTCTTCCAGGTCAACCCAGTTATTTGGGATTATGTGCTGAGGTCTAGTTTTCTTTATGAAACATTGCACAGTATAACCACTTAATTTGCAAATGGTGATGCGCACAGTGGCTGGCAAAGGCTCCCAGCAGCCTTGTGATATGTTAACCTGCTTCTGTAGCTGGAGAACAGCAAGATCAGAATGGGATTCATCTCAGGTGCTCAGCGAAGTGCAATATAAAATGTTTACATGGACACATTGGTACTAATCTGAGAAGAAATATCAGGCTTTATGATACCAGTTATGCTTCTCTAACCATTAGGCTACTCTGCAAGCCCTAAATGCATGGCAAATTTCAAGGCAGGCCCTGGAAATAAATCAAGGGAATATCCTCTAGATCTCGATTATTAATTGACTGCTCTTCCTAAATACTTAAGCCTAATGGCCAGTCAAAGTCACTGATTATTCCTGCTTGAGTGCCTGTAAGCTTTCCTAAGATGTGATTCAGGACCCCAAGAGAAGACAGGTAAAACTGACAAAAACAAATACTATTTTGTATGCATGCTAAACACTGTAACAAGGGCAGAACACCAATGAAGCCCATACATGCATTTCAGAGAGCAAATTCAGAGACAATAAAGTTATGCAACTTAATTCTGTCCTTCTAGAGGCAGGAATATTCATGCATTCTTTAAGTCAGGATTAAGGAAGGCCATGCAAAACCTCGTAGCAAACTGCAAAACATCCTTTGTTATAGATCTTGTGTCCTGGTCCTATTCTTTTCCTTTTTTTTTTTCCTTTTATTTTTTTCTTTCCTCATAGATTTATGTCTATCAAGATAAATCACCAGCAAGCCCAGTCTTGGTTTCATCCATCTAGTCTTTACTGTTCATGACTCCTCCTGGTAAAATCACAGTTATGTAGCTGTATCCAGAGCGGAGGACTCAGGCTGCTGCTGCACACTTTAACCAGTTGTTTGCTAATGATGACCAACATTTTCAGAGGGGATTAGGATTCTGGGTGCCCAGACACTAATAAAAGGCCTTGCATAGCTACACAATGCTCCCAGAAATTGAATTCCTTTGCCAGGGGCTTCAGCTGGGACACCAGAGATCAGAAAATGGTTCTGAGAGGCTTTGCCTAGGAAGACTTGCAATAAATAATTAATCTGCTTTTCGCAGCTCAGACCGCAACATATATGCTTTTACCAGTTATCTACAAGAGAAAAGGAGAAATTGAAAGAAAAAAGCTTTCCCCAGTTCATGAATAACCACACAAATCTGCTTCAGAGATTATTTGGCTTTGCCTAAGAGTTTGATTTGCCAGGACTATGTGAGCAGGACGTCACATCAGTATGTTTCTTCAGCTGGATGTATAGAAATGAGTGCAACAGAATGGAGGGAGGGTTGCCTAAAGGTCCACACACAGCACTTCTGGACCACAGCCTTAGTTCCACTGCTGTTTTGCTGAAACACCTATGAAACCCCACTTAATCTCTCTGCTTCTGTAACAAAAGAGTTCAATTACAACCAAAGAGTCCTACATTGTGTCAATGGTTGTGAAGCCTCCTAAGTGATGTTTGCAAAGAGCTCGGAGGGCCTGAATGCTGGAGGCGTTGAGAGCATTGGCCATGTGGTATGTATTAAGAAAGGCAGAGAAGGAGATTCCTGTGTTTAATGTTCATTTGTACAAGCTGAGACGAAGACAGGCGAGCTGACTGGGGCTGCGCACTGACCCACAAAAGTGCTATGGCCTGTGAGGAAATGCTGGGAGCCCCGGGCTGCTTCGTACCGCGGAGGAGACAGGCTGGCTGTGCTCAGATACATTAAGGGATGTTCTGAGGGAGAGCACACATCAAATACTCTCATTAGTAAAATGACAGAAAATGCTGTTATGGCTTGAGGCTGCAGCAGGGAACATTTAGTATAAATATTAGGAAAAAAAAATCATAATTCCAAGAAGAGTTACAGCAATTGGAACAAACTATCAGGGGACACTGTGGAATCTCTTCTAAGCTTCCAGCCGTCGCTCTGGGAAGATTAAATAAATCCCTGTCTGTGGCAGTAGTTGGGGTGGTCTGCATGATCCCCGGCACTCCCTTCAGCCTCAAACAATTCTCTGAATGGGAGGAATGGCTTGTTCGTAGAGCCCGCAGCTCGGATAATGCACTGACTGCTCTTTCAATTATACACGGCTCTCCAGGGCAGGGCCCATGTTTCTCTCTGCCTTTGGAAAGCACCCAGAACATATTAGGCAGCACCACAATATAAATAATAACAACCCACTGTCCCCATCTCAGCAGCGGAACAGCCGCTTTCTTCAGATTCCCTACTGTGCTGTGAGCTGCAAGGCCAGACAGTAGCCCACTCCAGCTGAGAAGTCATTCAAGCGCCAGCCGAAGGGCAAAAT
Organism: Egretta garzetta; assembly: GCF_000687185.1. NCBI lineage: Eukaryota > Metazoa > Chordata > Aves > Pelecaniformes > Ardeidae > Egretta > Egretta garzetta. Next base: position 315,800 of record NW_009259719.1, on the reverse strand, counting down.
CCCATGGCTACAGCACATGACATGGAGAGTTGGTGTCAGCACAGCTCTGGCAATTCTCCATCCTCTTCCCTTTCCATCTTCTCAAGGAGGTAGGAGCTCCAAGGACAGGACTGCCACTATCTACTGGACAGTTAATACCCGACCTGGGGGAGGAACGCTGTCCTGCCTGGCGGGTGGTGGAATGGAGAAGACAGGATGCTCGGTGGGTTATGGCAGGCACAAACTTGCTCACCTGGTAGCGATACTGCAGCTGGCCCATGGCGGGTGGTAGAATGGGTGCAGTGGCCGCTGTGGGTGGCAGCACTGGTTAGTGGAGAGGACAGGCCTAGGAGGTGCCATGTTATGGTTTGGGGCATAATTCTAATTATTGCTGCAGAGCTATTACCTGTATTCCTATCACTGTAACACAGCCACCTGCTCTACAAGAGCTGTCTGCCTCAGCCACCCGAATTGCACTGAATAAATTTGAGTTCCCCTTGCTAAAGCACCTCCCTTCCTGCCAGACTGCGGGGTTTTGGAAAGACGCAGGGTAGCATCTGAAGCCAGAGTTTCTCTCATTCACACCAAGTGGGAGCAGAGCAGCCAGCTGAGAACCTGGGAGGGTGCCAAGAAAGAGCATCCCCCGGGTTCCCAGCTCTCCGCTGCAGTTGTTGCACAGATGGGAAGGTGGCTCTTGAAGCGCTGCGAAATCCCCTTTGGCCCCATCAGCTTGGATTGATGTTCCTTGCTCTCTCGTTCTTGTCTGTAAAGGGGCTGCTTTTCCTGCACTAAGCAGTCTTCCAGCGTGCTGCTACCCTCTTCATACTGTGAAGGAAAGTAAGACTGGTAGCTGGTTTTGGCAGGGGAGAAAAGAAAGGCTGAGAACACACAGACACCCCCAGTGACTGTCAACTATACCTCTTCTAGGTGTCGGTCCTAGGAATGCTAATATGCAATGTCTCCTTTTTATTTTCCACTCATTTGCTGTAACATCTGAACAAAAAAGCTCATTTCAGTTGAGAGGCATGCAGAAGGTCCTCTCCAGCCACTGAGTGGCTTTGTCAGGTGGTCAGTACGCCACATCTGCCCAGCTGGATTGCTCCAATGTGTGTTCCCAAACTGGAGACAGAGCAGGGAACTCAGCATTTTTTTGGCACTAAACTCTTACTGCAGAGTGTCTGCAGATTTATAGAGCTATAGCAACAGTATTGGCCACAAAACAATACTGGCTACAGGACACGCTTACGAAGATACCTAAATAAGAACAGCTTCAAGCCAGAGAGAGCATTCCCAGGGACATCAGGAGAATCTAATTTCCTAGCTGGAGGGTGTTGAATGACTTATGGCTTCTGACCAGCAGATAATTCTTAAAAACATAGGTTTACAAAGCACTGGGCAAATGTGATTCCTTCTCCACCCCCTGCAGGGATGGACAACTGAAGTCAAGGGCTTTATTTTCAATATGGAGATGATCTTCAAGAGGAGAAAGTGCAGAGACATTAACTGATTTTCTCAGTGACACCAAAATGATGCCTTAACAGAACCCGATGAAGAGCATAGTGCTACTTCATCCCCAGAACTGTGCTTAGACCATAAAGTCTGAGTTTTGTCCTGATTTTTCCCTAGCTAATACAGGGCAGGCTCTCCTGACTACTTTGATGAAACTACAAAGCAGGAGCCACTTTCAATGGCAGACGACATCTGTTTGACGTGCCAATAAAAGACAGGTGATAATGCTAATTAGGAAAGTACAAACAACCACGATTCAGATCTGAATTAGGGCTCACAGCTGATTCAGAGTTAAAGCCAGGGTTTCAAGTATTAGAAATACACAGCGCTTTTCCACCAGAAGATCCACAACCAAACTGGAAATAGCAGACAGGCTCCTTCTGGTTTCAGCTGTAACTGTAAACCACAAAGCCCTGTGGAACGGTTAGTTGGGGATGAGGAGGTATGCTGAAATCCACCTCTGCAGGCCACAGGGTACTTCTGGGGAAAGGTCAGGGCACACCTAATCATCACAGGAGACAGACACCTTGGCAGCCTCGTCAACCTGATGAGGTGCAGCTCTAAAAGGCCCTGCCCAGAGAAGCTTCTGTTTCCCCTATCAAGGCTGGGAATGTTTCATTTGTAGGCTTAGCTTGAAGGCAGATGCACAGCTGAATGATGAGAGGTGGCTCTGTTGCGAAGGGTGAGTAATGGGGAGAATTTGCTATGGCTTTTTATTCTTACAATTTTTTATTAGAGAAGAGGTAACTACAAGCTATGTCTTATAAGAGAAAGATGTCTCAGAGGCTGAGCAGAGCCTGGTAGCTGACTCTGTGTCACTAGTAAGTAAAAAAGACTAATTGCCTAGAAACTGAGGCATATCTGATGCTCATGGTGAGGCCTCTAAAAAATGTTTTTTACTATTGCACTCCACAGCAGCTTTCTTATCTCTGGGTATCAAAGGTGTTGTGGTCTGGTGTTCAGGTTTCCATTTGTTGCTGTTTGTATTTTGTTGCTTTCTAGGGGATATTAATGTGAGACCATAGTATTGCTGTGCATAATTGTTTTGGTGGTGACTGATCACAGCTTTTACAGCCTTCTGATACAGAAAAAAACTTCCTACTGAAATCCCTGCAAAAAGGGAACAAACTCTTTGTGTCTTGTGGCAGACTGGACAAGAAGGAAGGGGTTTATGTTGCTGGAGGAGAGGTTTTGAAGGGATTTCAGGGTGATGAAGTCCTGGGACAGACAGTTTGGGAGTGTGCAGAGCCTCCAGCATTGCAAAGCTCTAAAGGCAATTGGAGAGGTGCTCATAGGGAGACCCTACAGCAGTACCTGAAGGGGGCCTGCAAGGAAGCTGGAGAGGGACTTTTTACAAGGACATGTAGTGATAGGGCAAGGGGTAATGGCTTTAAACTGAAAGAGGGTAGTTTGAGATTAGATACAAGGAAGAAATTCCTCACTCTGAGGGTGGTGAGGCACTGGAACAGGTTGCCCAGAGAAGCTGTGGATGCCCCATCCCTGGAAGTGTTTGAGGCCAGGGTGGATGGGGCTTTGAGGAACCCAGTCTAGTGGAAGGTGTCCCTGCCCATGGCAAGGGGGTTGGAACTGGATGGTCTTTAAGGCTCCTTCCAACCCAAACCATTGTATAATTCTGTGACAAAGGTAGAGCTAATCCTGTGGCATGGAAATGAGTTGAGCTGGGTTTTGGGGTTGGGGGGGTGTTTTTGATTGCTTTGGGGCTTGGAATATAAAAGTGAGAATTTCAAAAGTGCTTCTTGTTGATTTATATCAGTTTCCACTGAAATCTATCTGTATCTCGCTCTTGATGTCAGTGGGAGCAGAGTTAAACCAAATTTGCAAGTCTCAGCCTTACTAGTCACTTCAAATGACCACTGTGATGCTGAAGCTTTCGGCCTGGGGTAACTTTGTTCCCTCTGGAATGACAGAGTGCTGCCCTGAGCAGCAGATTAGTTTGTTTTCTTCTCTTCTTCCTTTCTTATTCTTCTTGTGGTTCTGAAGGATTCTTTGTGACAGATGTTAGTGTTCATCTTTTGCTTATTAATATTCCCATACTACTCAGTAACACGTTTCTGCTGCTACAGTACTGCCTGACAGCTTACGCTTGCAGTATGTTGAGCCAAGATGTGTAGAAGTCTTGTCTGGCTCCATTCCTTCCTTATGGCCTGATTCAGAGGGAGGTTAGCTTGGTGGAGGGAGGAGGAGAGGGGAATAATTATGCCAAGACAATGTGTTTGGCAAGAGGCTTCTGTCTTCCTCCCATAACAACTGCATAAAATGTTTGTAAGTGAGCGGGAGCTAGTACTTTTTTCCTATTCAGGCATCTTCCTTTCTCTGGATCCTTTTCTGCAGCTGGGATTAAGCTGAGTGTGTTTTTCTGCTTCTCATCAGGAGCACTGAATTTAGGACTGGTGTTTCCAAAATTAGGTGGGTGTTTTTGAGGGGCAGGATGCTGGCTGTGGAAGACCTGACAGAGCACAGCCAGCTGACTCAGATATCCCCCTTATGCCAGGCAGAATAGAAATAGCTGAAGCATCTGGACATTTTTCAGAAGTGCCATCCTTTTGAGTGACAGCTTAGAGCTGAACTGTGTATGGGGAGCTGGGAGGGAGGGAAGTCGGAGCACTGCTGGGTATAGGAGGGGGAAACAAAGCAGAAGGAGTAGGCTCAGCTGGGGCAAGAGGTGAGCTGGAAAGGGGAGCAGAGGTGCAAATGAACTTTCCTCTTCATCCTCACTGGTGCTGGACCTGCCCATCAGTGTGAAACTCGCATCTGAGCCTCTCCCCCTGTCCTCTGGGCACCCAGAGCATTGGGAAGCTGGCTTGGGGCCATCTGATCTAATTCTGGAACAGTTCTCAGGTTTTCTCTCCTTGGTTTCCTAAGTCTGTCAGGAGAGGCACACAGGCATACATTAACCCTGGGACAACTGCTGCTTGCCAGTCCCAGCTGTGTGTCTCATTAGCAGAGATCGCCAGACTGCTGACCCTCTCAGTTGAGGAAATACTGGTGGTCTGACGACATGACCCCACCTCTGAGTGCCCAGCCAGTCAAGAAATGGAAATGTTGCCACAGCTGAGGCTCTGCCTTACACTGATCTGTTTGTTTGGCTTTCCTAACTCCTGGGCAGTGCTCTCTGCGTTAGCTGGTGTTTCAGATGAGCTCCAAAGAGGGAGAAAGACCTTGAGGGCTGGCTTCCTTCCAAGCTGACCTGTCTGTTTCCAAGAAACAGAAACTTTCCATGCTGCAAAAAGCAACTGGCCCTCAGCTTGTTTACAGGGTCTCTCATATGTAACTCCGTGCGTTGCATTTTACAGGACATAAATAAAAAAAAAACGCATAACAGGCTTTCATCTCCAGGCTCAGCGAGGAGATCTGTCCCAGCCACTGCTGTATCCACCCCAGGGGGGATCACCTACTATGCATAGCAGAGATGGGGAGATGAGAAGTAAAGGCAATTGGGCAGAATTAGTAGTGATTTAAAGGGAGAGGTCATGAGGTTAGTTTTTTGGGGCGAATTTCAGTCTTAATGTGTGCTCTGAGAGCAGGTCTTTATCTGCGTGTTGGATGACATATCCTCCTTAATATGCATATCATATGTATGTACCGTGAAAGATGGGAATGGAAGGAGGAAGAAGAAAAGATGTGGAAATGGGAAGAGGAAAGAAGGCTAGGAGTAAACAAATGGGGGGGAAAAAAACAAATCTGTGGGAGATGGAGAGCTTGTTACTTAAGATGCTGTACCTTCAAGTGTACAGTGTCTACTTGAATTTTGCTGGGGAAAAAATTGCTGCTGAAACTCATGCTCTAAAAAGAATTTTATCACTGCCAAATGACTACAGATTTTTTCTTTTTATTTATGAATATCAAAATTAAAATGACAGTACTACCCAGCATGAAAGAATTTGCTGGGGCAGGCTGATATTCAAGGGATGGAAAGCCATGTAAACACGCTGTTGATAGAGGAGATTTCTGCCAGATTTGAAGGTGAACAATCTGTTTCAGTAGGTGGTGGCAGCTGGATCTTTGACATCTTTCCTGAAGAACAACCAGTTCCTTCCTCATGGTACGAAGGAGGAGAGAAGACTGCCTGCCCTTGAGGCCATGGCTAGCTAGAAACAGGAGAGGTGTGTTTATCTTTGGCTGTAAAATCCTTTTGGCCATTGAATGTGCAGTGCTGTGGGTTAGACAGCTCCTTGTCCTAGGCACCTGGGTGACTGTGGGTACCTACAGCCTTTCGTGTCCAACTTGGATTTTGGATCAGATAGGAGGAATTATAGGTCAACACTCTTGGACAGCTGTTTAATGGCCTGTAGAAGTAGAAATGTTGGGCATGGTCCAGTTTCCATGGGGTCATATGTCAACACTGCAGATCCTCCCGTCATAACTAATGCTAATTGTCGCCCTTATTGGCAGACTCAGTGGCGTGGCCAGGGATGAGGGAAACCTTGAAGGCTAAAGTTCAGGTGTGCTGGCAGGATGGTGTGGCAGAAGGTTAGAGTTGCTTCCTTTGCTGCAGTTATTTCTGTGGAAAGGAGTTGTTAGGCTCCTATGTTGCTACTGTTGGGCCTCGGAGGAGTGTCTTGTTTGCTGGACCAGGAGATGGAGGCAGGTGGCGAGGTTGATGTTGATGTCTTCTGTACCTGCTTCCTGGGGAGTGTAAATAGTAAAATACCTAAAGCAAAATAAGTGAAACACTTAAGTCCCCAGACATGGGTGGGGTCACTTTCTCTTATTTTGGGGAGCAGGGGAGTGGTGAGCTTTGGTTGTGCATGTAAAACAGAGGCATGCTCAGGTCAGGTTGTTAGAGATGGGTGGTGGTAAAGGTGGCAGAAGGGACTCCCAGGAGGCTCCACAACTCATCCATCTACACCATGTCCTCAGCTTTGTGAAACACTCCTTTCTCTGCAGAGAGTAGTGCGGTGCAGGTTTGGTGCAATTACATGCTTAATTTGCCCATGGGGTTATGGGGACTTATGAGCAAGTGGGATAATGCAGTATGCACTGCTAATTAAACTTAAAATGTTCTGATAACTGGATGTAGCAGATGGTGTGGATGGTCTGTTTGGACCTTTGATCCAGGGGGTTCTACCATAGAGAACTGCAGAGTTGCAAGGTTAGAAAGTTGCTGATTTGGTCATTAACTAATATTACAAGAGAAAAGATGATGCATGGCAAAAACCTGGGGGCGTTTGCCTACAGAATGGCACTGTTTTTACAGTGCGAATAGATGCTTTCAAATGGTTGATGTGTGAAAAATGTTTGGTTTCTGCTTTTATTTGCATAAAACTCATGAGGAGATGCCATACTGCTTTATCTTTCATCAAGATGGGATTTATTTTTTCACAGACTTCTCAAATGACACCATGGATGCAATAATTATCTGGGAATGCCTGTACTGTGAGATGCTTGGATGTCAATAATAATAGTTAATCTACAGATTGAAGTCACGTATGTCTTGATTCTATAAGTCCTTAGGCTTCAGATTTGTAAAGGTGTAACAGCCATGTTAACATGCTTAAATTCTGAGGGAGTTTTTTTGGAGCGGGGAAGGAGCATTGGCAGCAGTCTTTCAGGGAATAGGAAAGTCTCTGCTCAACTCTTCCATTCCCTGTGTCTGAAGTTTTCAGACTGTTGTTTACAAATTGTTTATGCTATGAAAGAGCCATTAATTAAAGTCTAAATGTTCTGCTTCAGTGTTTTCAGAACAACATATTACAGAAATGCTGAAATGTCTTGACATCTTTGAAATTCAGTGATGAGTTGGTCTAAAGTTAGAGCAAAGAACAAACAGCCCCTCCTTCCTGCTATCTGACCCTCTATGTCCCCCATCTTCCCCTCCAGAAAAACCTAAGAAGCTTTCAATATGGTTAAATAACCTGCAGAGAGAACTTTTGGAGGAGTCAGAGGTATTTCTGGCTTTAAAAAGTCATTAAACAATTTCTGTTTTTTTTAAATAAAAACTTTTGAGTCAATGCAAACTGCATTTCCTGGATTTTTTGGTTTTGCAATGGTCTGAAAACTCGGCAATTTGCCTGGCTGTGGTCATTTTCAGGTGGAAATGAAACACATCAGTAAAAGTCTTTGCAAGATTTGAAACTTGAACACCATGCAGCTCCTCTCCCATGAGTGGCATCATTAAACCTGAGTAAACTTTGTACTTTTAGGCAGATGGGGGCAAGAGTGTGTAGACTCAGGAGGAGGGCTTAAATGGGACTACTTACAAAAGACCTCAGATCTGGCATTTTGTGTCAGCCTATTGCTTTCACTTAGAGACATGCTGAAGGTTAGTTAGGCTGAAAATACTTTGTTTTCGTATCTATTGGCTGGAATAGAAGTGTCACACTGAAGTAACTGTGTGTCCTAGAAGTAAATACCTGGTGCTTATATTCAAACCACTCCTAATGTGGCTTATTTTGAACTTCCAAGCTCTAATAATACTTTTGCCTCCCTTCAAAAATATAACCCACCTGCTTTTTTTTAAAACCAGGTACTTATGAGCAACCCTACAGTAATAAACCTCTGTGTGCAGCAACAAAATACTGCGTGCCCTAGAATAGCTCCACAATAAAAAGCCAGTTCATCTGAAAAGTCAGTGCAGTGATGAAGTGCAAACACCTTAGGAAAGGAGGCAAATATATTGTTGGTTTTGGCCATAAAGAAACTATTAGTTGTAGTAATAACTTTTAAAGCAATTTAAATAAGTTTTGGTGCTGCTTGAAAAATGCCAAAAAAAGCTTGGGGTGGTGCAGGAAAAGACCACTGAAATGCTGTCCTTCAGTGACTTCTATTTTTCATCATCTCTGTCCTCCTTTAAGGATTGCCTGGCTCCTCATGTTCTGTCATGGTGCTGTATCACCTTTTCCTCTGTTGTGTCAGCTTCAGTGACACTCATGGACTCTGAATCCAGTACGCTTAGTGTGAGTCCTTTCAGTATCACTGCTGTGTGCAGTGCAGTGGCTTTTGATGGATGTGATGCCATGTAGCAAAATCTACCCGAGCCCAAATTGGAAAAATGGAACACAGTGTGGCCATGGCTCAAAATGATGGCCGTATTATTTGTATTGGAAACTTCCCACACAGTGCAATTCTCTTCCTCAGGATAACAAACATCTGAAACCTCGGCTCTAGGTTTTATTTTATGATGTCAACCGTTCTTAACCATAAAAGTGAGGAGATGCCAAAATCCTATGCAGCAGAAGATCCTAATGTTCCCATCTAACATGGTGCTCTAGGCTCTAAATGCTGAATTTGTGGTCTGCTTCAAGTGAGGAGAGTGGTATTTCACAAAACACAGACCAGATGAGAAGTTTGTGTGTCTGTCACTCACAAAATGCTGTCAGATGCCTTCTGACTCTTGATGCAAGTTGATGTCAAAACAGTAAATATTCCTGCAGGAGAGAGAATTCTGGGACTGCAGAGAAAAGAATGAAAGGCGGGGGGGAAAGGTCCTCCAGGTTTGGAGGATACTTGTTTTCTTCAACATGAAATACAGGCAGTGCCTACTAGCAAAAGATTTGACAGAAGCAGTAGGGATGTGTCCTCAGCAACCTCTCGTGGTGTTGCTGATGGTTGTGTTGGAGAACTAGATACAGGTGTTGTAGTTTCACCTTCCTTGCCAGCATCTTCCACTGTGGAGCTGAGATTGCAACCTCTGTTCTAGAGTGGATTCAGAAGCAGCCGAGGCCTTCAGCCTTGGAGAGCCCAGAATCACGGTTATGATAGAGTAGAGCTAGTTCATCAGCTGGGCTGGTGGGTAGTGAAATGAAGTCTCCCGTCAGTGCTTGCACCGGGTTCCGAGATCTGAATTGCAAGAGGTAGCTTGTAGACTGTTGCTGAGAAAGCTGCAGTCATGTTCCTTGGGCCTGCACGTACTTCATGCTCTCTGGGGTGCTGGTGATCCAGAAGACAGTGGAGTCTGACAGTTATTTCAAGACTTGGAATTCATTTTTAAGAAAAGAAATATTGTGAAGGAATCATTAGGATCATTCTGAAAGCAAAGAAAGGCAAGGAGAAATGCCAGTGATTGGGGACATAGCTGATCCCAGGTCAAGATGTGCTAGTCTTCCAGGAAGAGTTTATAGATGGATACAGTGGAGCCCCTTCTGCTAATACATGACTTGGGAAAGGTGTTTGCCAAGGAAAGGGCAAAGCAGGGAGGCAGTGCCATAGCTCCGAAGCGGTGCCAGCTAGCTGGTATTTTCAGCTCTTGCTGACAAAGCTGTGATCTCTGCTAGGCCCATGTGTTGGTCACTCTCCTACCTCCTGTCCGCACTGTCACGCAATAGGAAATTTACTGCTGGAGTGTCCCAGGGATGGATACACACAGCAGCGGGGACCAGCTGCCCGGTCCCGCCGTGGAGGCGGCTGCTTCCTGAGGGCTGGCCCTGGCTCTGCACGGGAGGAGGTGGTACGTCACTACGTGCCACTGCCAACAGATTTATGGCGAAGACTAACCTTGGCTCTCAGGGAAAGCTGCTGGTTTTCTTTGAGTTTTCTTTTTTAACCCGACTACGGTGTGACTGGACCAATCTCCATCCCTACGGCTGCCCTTCCCACTTCCTCTGCTGCAGCGCAGCTCTCTGACCAGCGGTGTTGTTAATTAAGGCCTATCAAAACCAGTCTGTCTGGACCAGTGGTTCAGCTGGCTGGCTGGTCTAGCCTGCAGTCACAGGGCACACAAGCCATGCGTGATAGAGATGATTCCCTGTGTTTTCAGGGTAAATTATAACCACGTTACATACCACGCAGTTCTTGCTGAAATCAAGTCCAGTTTGAGTCTTTAAGCTGGAACAGAACAAATAGGCCCCATCTTTGGGGAATGTGGGCCAGCCAATGGCTTAAAAAACAAAATAACAAAAAAAACACAAACCGAAACACAGCTGAAGAACTCTAAACCAACTCTGCTTTCTGTTCAAAGACCAAAACGTAATTTGAAGTGACTTGCTCAAAATCCCTTCATGGTGTGGGTTGCTAAAGCCATTGGGTATTTTGTTTACTGGTCTATAGAACATGTTGCTGTTGAATTCTGGCACTGCACACTGCTGCTTGTTTAAACGTGCCTGGGAGGAGAAGCAGTGTGAAAACACTCTTTATATCAATAAAAATAGTTGTAAGACTGAACAAACACTCCAGACTGGAACAGTTCATGATCTTCAGGATCAAGATGTGAATTTTTTCTGGCGAACTACAGTTCTCTGCACCTACTTTGGTGATCAGGAAAATGTGCATGGCTATAGAGGGAAAACTGAGCTCTGGAAGAATCCAGATCTAAGAATGCACTTAGTGTCTTGGACCTATTTTAATCAGATTCAGAGCTGCTGCTTGGTGGGTTAGTTAACTAAGAGAAGTATTACTTTTTTTTTTTTAAAAAGGAAACTTAGGGCTTTTGCAATTCTTAATATAAATTTTCAAAACTGCTGAGGAAAGGTTAATTTTAAAGACTTTATTTTGTTAAAAGCAGTTTGGAGGCTTAGAAAAGAAACTATTTTAAAATGGATTAATTTTTAGAACATCTCTGAGTAAATTAATCTTGGGCCATTTTTACTTGAAAATATTTTAATGAGTTCTTTTGATCTACTTACTTATATACAGTCTCTACACATTGATAACAATTCTAATGTACACTAGTGATGTATGGTAAAGCTTTTTCCAAAACATTTCCCAATGTTTTTTAGGATGAAACTTCAAAACAATGAAACATGGACAACATCATCTGTTTTATCAATTCTAAATTAGGGAGGTCACGAAAAGGATTCTGAAGCTTAGAAACCTTCCAAAGAGAAAAAAGTAATTTTTTTTTAGTAAAATTTGAAATTGTTTTTTTTTTCTTTAGAATCTGCTCTGATTTTTGCAGTTGCTGGGATATTTTCAGATAACTCTGTTTGAAGCACTGAGGTTTGTTCTGGTTGTATTTGTGTTTTCCCACATACTGAGCTTTGCATGAAAAAAAAGAGGAATGCAAAGTAGAAGAAAACCAGAAGTGTGAAATCTCTGCAAACAGAAACGGCTGTGTATTGCACAGTGCTAGCCAAGCCCAACAATCAATGCAAGACTTATAGCTGGATCCCAAGGCTTTGGAAATGCAAAATTGCTTCCATTTTGCTCCTCCTGCACTTGCAGGAAGGGGCTGGGTGTTGCATGTTGTCGTGTCCCCACAGGCAGAGTACAGCCCAGGTCTCTGTGTGCAGCATGAAGAAATAACACCCTGGGAAACGACACAAGGAACACATGAAGAAAAGTCAGTCTTACCTATGTCACTGGCAGTGAATGGACATCAAAATGCAAAACCAAGCTGGGCAGCTTCATCTCCCCACAGCCATGCATTCCCCTTTGGCTTTTGCATAAATAAGGAGAAAATGTAAATTCCCTGCGCATAAAGAGCACCTTACTCTAAGAATGAGAACAGCTTGGTCACCTGGCACTCTGAGCTGGAAGGTGTCCAACCCAATTGGTGCATCTCCTGTGGAGTATAGCACAGCTACAATAGAGTGTTTTGGAAATAGCTCTTGATTAACAATGTTCGGTGGAGTGGAAGCAAAAATAATTAGGAAATACTTTAAAGCTCCCTTCAAATGTAATCCATGGGCAGTGATTTTAAACAACCTGTCAGCTTCAGCAGTCTCAGAGATGACTCATGCAAGGGTAAGTTCAAGGGTAGCGATATCGCTCCAACACCTGGTACTGCTGTTAGCGTGAGGAGGTGATTGCTATGTCTTTAAACAAGCATGTGCTTTTTTCCCCTAGGAACTGTAACTTGTCTTTTCAGTTTGTTTTAAATGAGCACAAAGAGGTGCTTGGTGTTAATCCTCAGGTGGTGAAAAAGATCCTATCTGTGCTGCTTCATCTCAGCTACAGATGTGCCCCAGTCCAGGGTTTGGGCTTTGCGGAAGCACTGACCTGACTCTAGTGGTGGTTCTGCACTGACTCACAGAACTGGTCCTGAGCGTTGTGTCTGTGTCCCCGCGTACGGGCATTTATGTACAGATATGCACATGTGCATATATACGGCTCTTAAGTCTGAAGCCATGTTTTGGAAAAACCAAAAGCTTTGTCCCAGAGCAGTCATACAGCTGGTCTGTGTATACTGGGGAAGGAGGTGAAGCCAAGAAAACATCCACACAGCACAGAGCTCAAGTGAGGGTCTTCAGTGGTAAGATTTGGAGATAACTCCAACTTCATCTTTCTGCATCCCCAACTATGCTTCTAGGAGCAACTGATGGCTTCTTTGTGTAGCTTGGGAATGGAAGGGTCCTACCATAATACAATGTGCTGTGAAGCCTTGTACTATGCATCAGAAATACGCTTTCTTCTCACACTTTTTATATAGACTGAGTAGTTTTGGTTAATCCTAATTGGGTGAGTACTAACTCTTTCTGCTTTGTTCTCCTTCCAGAAGAAATTCTGTGGGTGCAACTGTTAAAAAAAACTGGTTGTGAGGGCTTGTGTGAGCTGGTGCTGTGCACTGGTGCTGTACAGATGCATTTAAACATGAGCATGCATGTGCACAAGGGGAGATGCTCTTGTCATGAGATACTGTCAGGAGACAGGATGAGGCTGACTGCTTTGGGAACAGCTACTTGGTGATAATGTTGTTCTATCACCAATGACCAGTATGAGACCTGATCCTGGGAGATGCTGAGCTCCACTGAGTTTATGCCTTGCATGCAATCTCCATTTTCACTTAGTTTTATTTATACATCCCATTCCATGGTGGCTGCCATGTGATAAAGGTTTAGTCTCCTGTGCTATTCCTGTGTGTTTGAAGTCCTTCAATGTCTGTTTGTATTTTTCCTTATCCCACTGATTACTGCTTCTCAGAACTGTGTGGACTAGAGTATCTGCCTAAAACCACCAAGTTATACTTAATCCTGTGGGCATCCTGGTCTATTGTGTATGGATTGTATATTGGCCAGTGTAGAGCACACAACACTGGGCAGTTATGGAAATAGACTAGTTCATCTGCCGTTTCTCCTTGCGAGGCTGCAATATGCTAGCAGGTTTTCCTTCATCTCTAATGCAATAACTTTGGATGGCTACATCTGTTCAGATCCAAAGTTTCAGAGCATATTTCAAGTCTTAAAAGTAAGGCACCTCTTGATTTAGTGTATCCAAAAGGGAAGAAAGAGGAATGCATCCAGACTCTGCCATGTCCTAGTACCATGGTTTCAAGTGCCTCAGCAATTACCTGTTTATCAAGAAACTGCTTGATGGTACAAGTGCTGTAGGAGGTAGAGAGGATTCCTCAGGCAGCTTTTCCTTCTGCTTCCTGCTATAGCATGTCTTGATGCTTCTATGGTATTGATGCCTCTGTCCATCCTCTTAGAAGAATGTTAGTGTGCTACTGCTGGTATGTCCAACACTTGTCAAATATTAGTGATGTGCAGAAGAGGAGGCTCAGGAGTTTTTGGAGTAGGATGAAGGGGAAACAAGGCAACTCTAGAGAAAGAAGAGCAACTGAGGCTGATAGGAGCAACTTTGGGGACCTACAGGCATTGGAGGAGGGGTTAGAGAAATGGCTTATGGACATAGCCAAGGACGAGGACACTCTGTTTGTAGCATCTAACTACTACCTGGTCAGAGAGGGCTTTGAAAACAGAAATCTGCTCTTCAGCCTAGCTTTTAGCAGCCTGGAGTATAGGATTGCTTTGAAGTATACAGTAAGTGTAAGCTGTTACGTGGTTATATGCTTGCTTTTTATGCCTTTGCTGTGAGGAAAGGTCAGGAAGGAATTGCCAGCTGGTGATTCTGTAAATGGTTGCAAGCACGCCTGAGATGCTCCTGTTATTAGTATCGGTCTCAAAGCGAGGTGACTTTGCACAGTGACCTATGACTTGTACGCGCTGCCATGTTTCTGCCTTCAGAGACCTGTTTTAGAGGCTGCGTCTAAAGGTTTCCAAGAGGACTTAGTCACTGGAGCGCTTGAATGGAGCTCTGCTGATGTTTGTTCTGCCTCTTTTTTTTCCAAGGCAGAAGACAGGTTACCTTTAGCCAGGCAAGCCTGTGACTTATTCCCCTCCACCTGTTCCATTTCAGCAGAAAGTAAGAAATAACTTCAGTAACTCTGGCCAAGCAGCCCGAGGGGAACTAGGTTACTGAGAAAATGTCACCTCGGGTTCCTCTCCATTTCGGGATCCTGCATACACAAATACAAAGTCTCTGTTGGAAGTGCGATTTTGTGAATGACTCTTCTCTAGTAATTGAGAGATCTAGATTAACTTCCATGCTCTGATCTTGCTCTCGGGAAAATGAGAGACTCATTTCTCACCTGAGCTAGCAATCTTTTGTCCCGTTCTTCCTCTGTTGCCTGTTTAGGCTGTAAGCATTTGAGGCGCTGTTTGTCCACGTGATGTGTTTGTGTAACGCGCTGGCCTGTGGTTACACATCCACATCTGTGCCTGATCTGCAGAGGATATTGGTCTGTTATAGCTCCCAGCTGGCTGGCCTGATTTTCTACCTCAAGCTGCAGAGAATCTTGCTTTTATTGCTCTGCTGGTCCCTGTTTCAACCCTGGTACTTGCCAAGATGGCATCTGCCACATTTGTACAGAGCAGGGCAAAACTGGCCGCGATGTCTGTGAGAAATGTTATGGCAATAAAAATAATAAGAGGGAAAGTAGAAAGTGAGAATCTGGCCTGTGAGGCTTGACTTTCACTATAGGTCACTGATGGAAGTGTGTAGCATCTGCTCTGCCAAGTGGTATTTTTCCAGCATCCTTTACTACTTTTTTTTTCTCTCCCCCTTATCAGTGTTACGCTGCATTTATAGGAATTCCCTCCCCTTGCCTCCAGTGCTTCCAGACATCGGCTCATCCCTGGCCCCTTCTGATAGGCAGCTCCTTTTATGTTTGCTCTCTCAGCCTTACCATTTCAACAGAGCAGAACGCCGGTGTTGGTTTTCTCACTGGGAGTGACTCAGAAAGGGGATTTGTGTGTGGCTGGGCGCCAGGGCAGAATACACACTGTCAATGTACGTTAGTGTGGTGCCAAGCCCTTCCCGGGCACAGGAACTTTCCTCTCAAGGCTGCTGCGTGCCAGGAAGGGACGATGCGCTGAACGGGGGAGAAGGAGGCAAATAGGAGCAGCTTGTGCTAAAAACTGACCTGGCAAACTTAGATCAGCTACATGCCCTTCTGCTGGCACTCGGAAGGCACTTCTCTAGAAGACAAATAAAGGTCTGTAGAGTTGTCTGGCGACTATTCATGTCCCACCTGGTAAATGCTGTGCCTGCAGGCCTCATGACAGATAGCTTCATTCTCTTGCACGTGTGCACTTGTAGCATCCTGGAGGTGCCTTAGGTGGAAGATAGGATAAATTACCCAGGTGAGAAGAAGAAGCTATTGTATGCTGGAGTAAGCAAGACTTTCGCTCAGTCCAGTTCTGTGCTCCCATCGCACAGCTTTCAGGACTCCTGGGGTGGGTGGGAGTAGCATGAAGACTGTTGTTACACAGAAAAGTGATCTGTGAGGCAAGCGAGGCATGGGAATTTTGCCTAGTGTTAGTGGTGGATTTTTACCCCTCCTGTCTGTGAGTACCGCATTCAGAACAAGCTGCTGGGATGTTAATTCTGTTCCTAGGGCTGTGTAAGGTGGTGTAGTTTCTTACTGGGAGATGTGTGTTTAAGGAGCAAGGTGATTCATCTTGCTGCTACCTGTTACCATTATATGGATGCCTCATCTCACCTGCTGGACGACCTGCAAGCTCATGTTTATTATGGGAAGCATAGCTGAGTTTAACACATGATTTTTCCTTGAGGTTAGTCTATTTGTATTCAGGTCTTGGGTGTTTGGTGCTCATTCGGGGCCAAGTTTGGATACTCTTGCAAACACTGTTTAGTGCCTTGCTTTCTCTTCGTACAATGGCAAGGGCCTGTTCTGCAAGAACAAGGGGTCAGGACGTGGCAGCTGGTGTCTGATGTGGCCAAGCCTCCCACCTACACATGCTAGGGGTAGCAGAGGACATCAGTGACAGCACCAAGCGAACAGTCATCAGGAAAAGAACATGTTTCTGAAATAGGAGTAACTTGGATTTCCAAGGGTTGATAGGTATAATTGTGGTGTCTAGAGATGAGAGAGAGGTAAGGACAGGAAAGATGATACTTTTCACTGAGCCCTGCTGGGAGAGAGGGAGGGAGAAAAGTGGGGCTGTTTATAAGTGCCTTATGGCCCATGGGCAGCAGAAATAAGGCTCTACGCTTCAGTCTTGGGGGGAGGGTTCTCACCTGTGCCATGGAAATGTATAATCTTGAACCAGCAGATGAACCTCAGCTTGCACATCTTGGAAAAAAAAAAAAGATGTTCTAACATTTACCAGCTTCAGGAATTATGAAGCTTAGTTATATTTTCAAATCTCTTAAAAATCCTCAGGAGGGAAACTGCCATGTACATTCCCAAATACAGAGTACATTGGTAGGAAAGCATGCATGAAATGTTTGGTTCTGCTTAGATTTAAAGCAAACACAATTACAGGTAGTCTGTCCAGTTAATGGAGGAGTGGAAAAGGGAAGCAATTGTAGAACCAATGGATCTTAGTGCTGCAGACTGAGCCACTAATAGTGTCCGTGCAGCTGACGGAGACAGCTGAAGAGAGCAGGATGGCTTGGCTGGAACTGCAAACTCTTCAGGACCCCTCTGCAAGAGCGAATGGTAGGGATGTGGTTGCCTGCCAGCTTTGTATCTGGGGCTGGGGGGGAAAGTCCTATGGGTGAGATTTGGGCAGCCCAGCACAAAGCCAGCAGGCTGGTGACAAGAACAGGACTGAAAGGACAAAAGGAGCCATATGTAAGCACTCCAGATTCTTATAGATCAAGAAAAGAATAATAATCGCAAATAGCAGATTCTCACTTTGTTTCATGCAGCTGTGAATACTTGTCTCTGAAACAAGCCTGAGATGAATGCATGTGAGAAACAACGGTTCTCCAAAACTCTTCTCCAACTCATATGGAGAGGAAATGCACGGTGTGTTTTAGAAGCTGGCTGAAGGAAATGTTCTGAACTTTTTCCTGCCTTTTCCCCTAGTGGCTTCTTTCCTTAACGTCCCAGTCTTTAAGAAAAACTCGTGTTCTAAAGTAACAAAAATATAGTTCCTCTCTATTTTTAGAAATTGCATAAACAAGTCTAATAAATGGAGAATGATGGTGGTCAGGGAACTCAAATTGGCTTTGGATATCGAGCAGAAATAGATGTGGACTTAACCAAAGATCCCATAAAGAGCATTTCTTTTCCTTTTTTCTGTTTTCCTGGAACTATTATGATTTTAGGATTTTGGGATCATGTATAAATAAATCTGGCCAGCAGACTTGGCCAGAAGTTTGGAAAGATAATTTCTTGCACTTTTTTTGAAGAATGTCTAAAATTAAGCGTTAGAAGTTTTACTGTAAAACTCTAAAACATTATAGGGTGATTTTTTTTGTTAAGTTTCCCAAATGCTAAGCTAAGGTCCAGTAGTCACTGGGAAACCAAGTCCCACTCTGAGGGGGGGAGGAAAAAAAAAAAAAGCATAATAAAAAATCCTTGAGGGATAAACAATTTGAACAAGAGCAGCAAGATGATAAAAATGAGGCAAAAGCAATATGTAAGCTGGCTTTTGGCAAAGTTTTTCCTTATTGCTGGCCTGTCTAAACTCAAGGAGCTTCAATGCTTGAGGCATTTAAAGCCAGACTGCACAAAGCATTGGAGAGCAGAAAAATACTGCACAGGGTTTAGAGGGAGAATGAACGCTGCAGGAGCCCATAGAGGTTCCTCCATTTCTAAGCTAGCATCACTCTTGGACCAATGCCTTGGTCCAGCTTTTCCCAATCTCAGCAAAAGGTTGTTCACCAGCCAGGAGGCCTTTTCTCTTACCTGATAAAATAAAGGTCTTTTGAGTGCATTGGACTCTTGAATGCCTCTCAACTTGCAGACTATAGATTCTACCTCAACAGGGATGCTGGTCTTTAGGAGCTAGTAAAGTGTGCACTATATAAAAAGGATCCTGTGGTGGAAGCCTTAAATAGACTAGAAAGTCAAGGAAGATACTTCAGTGTTTCCTGTTGGTTGGTACCAGAAGGGCTGGGTTTGCAGCAGGACCTAGGCTGTGCTATGCCAAGTACATGCACAGGCACTGGAAAGCTGGAATCAAGCCCTGCCCCTAAACTGGAAAGCCCATGGATGAATTCTGCTTTCCCACATCCTGTAATATGCTCTTGGTCACAAAATTACTGGCTGAAATAGGAACAGAAGCCAGTCAGTGCTCTGACTGTTGTCCCCCTAGCTGGGGTTTTTGTGGCAGGCCCAACTCAGGATATTTTCACTGTCTCTGGCATATGAGGTTTTACAGGTGGGATTTTCAGGCAAGCACCTGCTTTTTAGGTCTTGAAGGCTCCGTGGTGGATCTGTGGTGTTGGGATTTAAAGTATGTGTGACAGCAGGAACTCGTGTACCTAGAGCCGCTGATAGGCACAAGCAGGCATGCTGAACAGGCACTGAGATACAAGCTCAACTGACCCCTAGATGAGGAGGAGACTATTTATACATATGCAATGGAAGAGAATAGACTGTACTGTATGTAACAGCTTTACAAAGTGTTTGAGATATAAATATGCTCGTTCCATTGGGTCCTTCCTCCAAACTGACAGCTCCCCAATGAAAGCTGTGTTCGTGTCAGGGTCTATAGATCAAAGTCCTATATAGAAAGGTTAGATCGAGGTTGCATTTGGAGAGAAGGTTCCCTATGCAGACACTTTCAGAAAGGCCAAATCAGATAAAGGCTCCCTGTCTTTAGCTAGGGTTCAGAAATACCTGGAGAGAGGTGTGTTGCATGCATTGGATTGGCAGAGAATGATAGCAACACCAAAAGCATTTCTTTCTTTTCTACAAGTGTGCCTGCTCTGACCTGGCTGAAAGGGTCCATTGGTAGAGGAAATGAGTTCATTTAAATTTCATTCAGCGTTTCCCCATCTCTCTGGCCAGCTGATACATGTTCCCCCAAATGCAGACACATCCTGAGTGGTGGACCAGCTTTAAAGATGTTCTGCTGGTAGGAAAGGATTGTAAGGCAGCTGGTGCTCCTAAAGAAGTCCTTTGTTGCAAAGGCCTTGCCAAGTGAGAATTAACTTCTGATTCATCTTTTCTGCCTCTCTGGCTCCAGTGCTCAGCATAGTGTTTAGGGAGGAAACTCACACACCATGCAGTCAGCTCTATCAAATTTCCTCCAAGGGAACCCTTAGTAATCACCAGAGAATGGCACTTCCTAGATTTTTTTTTTTTTTAAACCTCAACCTACTTAATATTTTTTCCCATTCATTTTCTCAGTAGCTTATAGCTGAGAACATCAGTGATGAGAGTGGTCTCAGCAGCTGTGACCAGTAGTACCCAGTTCTGGCACCCTTGGCTTCAGAGCAACTGTCTTGCTGGGACATTGATTCCCTCTAGAGGGCATTGGTCACACAGAGGTGTGCACACACACACATGCTCTCACATGTGCACTTACACGCATGCCCATGTATGGCAGACCCATGCATGGCCTTCCAGGTTCTATAGTGGTCTGCAGGAAGTGGGGAAAAAAAGAAGGGTTTGGTGGCTTACGTGTATTGAAAGGTGCCAAGCAAGCTGAATTTCAGCTGTTAGCAGGTACAATACTGATAAAGTACAAGGCCTTGGGACCTCTTGGTGCCCCCCCCCAAAAAGAAATTGCAAATGCAATAACCCCATCAGGTGATGTGGCTCTATAGAGTAGAAGCTAAGCTTTTCAAACACCTATGTTTCATTCCTGTGGTCTGTGCACAATGTGAGTTAGACAGATGTCCTCTGCATGCTCTTGTTTGTTAAGCAAAGAAAGGAATCCCAGGGTGATGAGCGCAGAACTGTTGGGTCCTTCTAGAAATGGATCTCTTCTAAGTATCTCTTCAAAGCCTCTTCTTACTTAGTCATAAGGAGATGATGGGTTCCTCATGTACTTTGGTCCTAAGTTACTGAAGATGTCTTGAAGACCTTGATAAGTACTTGAACAATATTAATAAAACAGTAGGTGCACCTTCCTAATGATAGTAGGATCCTTGGCCTCTGCTCTTGCTAGAGAGTAGCATCGTGATGTGTTTATACAACACCAGCATAAACAGTATTTTCCAGAGAGCTTTACCACTTGAGCCAAAAATGTTTTGGAAACAGAAGTTGAAGTGTTCAGAAACATCCTCTTCATCTGAAACCTGCCATAAGTCACTTCATGTCAGTGCTATCTAAATATCCTGTGGACATAATGCTAATAGCTTGATGCCAATGTCCCACACTGTTGATGCAAACTACTAAGTTGAATGACCCAAATGAGCAGTTGTCTAAAGAGGCTTCAGGCAGGTATGAAGCTTGTCTGAAAAATGACAAAAAGGAGAGGGCAAAGGACCCTGTTCCTTAGTAAAGACAGTTTGAGCCATTTGATAACTCGGAGCCTTTCCGTAGAAGTGCTTGTGTTCAGAGGTGCTGCCTACCCAGCTGAACCCTTCAGGAGACCAGAAATGTATGGCCAGGCTACCCCTTATGTAGGTCCTGGGAGTTGCTGGAGGGCTTATGCAAACCAAAGGCCCTGGGGCTCCTGCTTGGCCTGCATGCAGTGGATGGTCTCCACCTGGAAGCATCTGGAGCACATCTTTGGTTTGCCAGTGACTGCTGGCTCTGTGAGCCGAGGAATGCAAAAGCACCAAGGGCCTTGAGATGAGGTCTTCCTGGATGTCCCTTCTCAGCAGGCTGCTGCTGGCAAGAGCATACTTGGCACATCACTTCTGATGTGCTCCACACATCCATGTGTGCAAGGAGCATGCCAACTGCTCTCTGAGAGGCAGCATCATTGTGGGGGCTGAGCGGGTGGCAGCTCATCTCTCCCCTGAAGGGAAGTGTTCCGGAGGAAATTTGTTCCAACTTGAACTTAACCGTTCCCCTTGAGTTACAGCGCATGTTAAATGGGACAACCAAGCAGTCAGTAGGTTTGCCTCACCCATTCTTTTAGAAATGTGTTCTAAAATTCTCCCGGTGGTGTGTGTTTGGGGTTTTTTCTCCCCCTCCTGAAAATGGCACAGTTTGGGGATCCTTGAACTAGATCTGGTTTTCAGGCAGGCCAGTGCTTGCAAGAGGCAGATTCAGTTTTGCCTAAAACTGGTGTGAAGGCTAAAGTTGTAAGTTAATAAGCAGTGTTTTTATAGGTACTGTGGTTCTTGAAGCAATTTTCTTGAATTTTCTACTGTTGTGGCTGACATCTGTGCATCAGATGAGAAGAAGCAGGAGGTCTTCCATCTTTTAAGATAACAGAACTGGTTTAGGGTTTTAACAAGAAGGAGCAGAATAAATTCCAGGTGTCGTCACAGGAAGGATCTCTAATTGCTGAAATCTGGAACATTTTGAAAGCTGCTTAGGGAGTCTGTTAAACAGCAGTTCTCGAGTTGAAATGTAACTACAACACAATGGAGAGTGGAATACTGTTGAATGAGAGGGAAATCTAGTTGAGACAGTTGCATAAAGGACCTGATTCTAATCCCATAAAAGCCGTGAGGCATTTGCTCAACTGAGGACTTGGGTTAAAATGGGCTTCCATCAGTCTCCAGGTCAGAATATGTTTGAATTTCCAGATGCTCTAACTGCAGATATCATTTTATGTGAGTGAAATGCATTCTGGACCCACCTTCCCTCTATGTCCCATCAATGGAGCATGGGGGTGTAGCACAGTAAGTCCTAAACAAGACAGGTTAGTGACCAGCATCCCTTCTCCAAAGCATGATTTTTTTGAGACGGATCTGAGAAATCCTGCAGATAATAGAACAAGCAGGCAAAAAGGGGAATTTTTCTTTCTAAATAAAGTTCTTATTCATAGGCTCTAAAGCACCAAAACTTATAAACCTTTCTAACTCTTTTCAACATCTATTGCTTGTTTCTGAATTATTATCCGTGTGTCTAACTTGTGGTTTTGGAGAAGAGGAAGATAATTTTATTTTTGACTGCAGCTGAATGCTTGTGGTATAAGTAAAAACTTTGATTGCTCTTGCTTCCTCCATGGGTACATGACTGCCAGCTTCCCTGTGCTATTGTCTGGTCTGTATAGCTCTGTCATCCCCTGTGATTTGTCTTCACCTTGAACTGCGTAGGCCTTTCCTTCACGCCTTTGCTTGTAGGAATCTGTCTCACATTTTCATTGCTTGTTTTTAGACTCTTTCCAGGTTTGCCACAGGGTTGGAACACGATATTTTGTGCAGGATAAACTATTGCTAAGAACTGAAACTTCATTATTTAATACAGTGATGAATTGAACTAGACTGCTGGGCAGCAAAGAACAAAGGAGAGAGATGCCAGTGGTTGCAGTTCATACCAGCTCAAATTACTGCTATCAGCTTATATCCAGATGGATCAACTTGGTTTCCAGGCCAAATATATTCTTTGCATAATCCAAAATGAAGGCAATGAAGTTATGCCTTGGATGAATCTTATGTCTTGATCCAGACTGCTCTGCAGTTGGCAAGATGTGTCTATTTGTCTTGCACATTTGCCTTGTCTCTCTCAAACCACACTGCTGGATCCTACATGGTTTTTAATGGAGGAGGGCAGAAAGGCTTATGTCACCATTGAGCATGTATATTATGTACACCTGAGAATCCTGGAGACAAGACTGGGTGGAAAAGGAGTGATTGCTATTGGGGGAATCATGCTGTTATTTCACAGGGGGAAAGCTGGGTGGGTGTGCACCTGCTAGCTACTTGGTATGTGGAAAGAAGAAAGATGCAATTATGTGGTAGTTTAGGGCAGTTGAAGTGTATAATGAGGATTGCTGATGACAGCAATTACATTTTCCTAGCAGATAAGTTAGTTCCAGATTGCTGGCTGAGTGTGTGAGGACAGTGCCTAGTCCGAGTTTCAATTCTCTGAATCTCTCTTGCTTCCTCTCCAAGTATTTTTCCATCTGCCAAGTACGTATTTTGAAGGAGCATATGCAGTTCTGTCTGGAGGAAAAGTAGCTCTGCAACCTGTTGGAGTCCTGCTGGAGTGCTGGTAGAGCTAGGAAGGAGACTCTTCTGACTTCAGACCTCACAACCCTTCCACAGGGGCTGGCCAGAAAAAAATTTGGCCTCCATTCTCCTGCTAACAGTGGCTGTGCTCTGTTAATTCTCTTTTGGGTGACAGCCATTCCCTAAAGAGAACATTTCTGTCATTAAGGCCAGCCTAATCTAGTCAAAGTTTGCTGCCTTAAAATATGCAGGATGGATCCCTCGCATGGTATAAATTGACATGGTGGTATCCAAGTCACACTGTGGATCTGGTCCATGTGTTTTAAGTGGTTGCCCCTCGGGTTTGTCTCCTTGATTTACAAGTGGTCTGTGGATTTTACTCTTGACTTTCAGGAGTTGGAGGGCTTTGATTTCACCATCATCCAACAATAGCAGCAGTTGTTTTCCGTAACTGGGAAAACTTGTTGCTCTGTGAACCTACCAAGTTGACCCCCTCCTAGGAGCTTCTAACAGCAACAGCTGTAAAAATCAGAGTGGGGAAGGAGTTGGTCCCTCTGGCAAAAACTCTAGATCACCTTTCCCACCCTTTAACTCTTGCTAGAGGCAGGGCTTTTCTGTGTCTTCAGGATTTCATTTCTAGTTGGCCTTCTGTAGTGAGTATGGCCCAAAATAATTGAAGGTCATCCATTACTTCATGGGACTTTGGAACAAGCCCTTGCTTGAGGATCAGATCCTATTTGCAGAAACCCAGGCCAGGCTGTCTGTGGAAAGGGGTGTCGGAGAATGGGGACACACTTGGCTCCAGAGTAGTACCTGGCACTGCTGCTGGGAGAGGTTTTTGGGTACTGAAGTGCCTGCCTGTGGGGAAAGGATGAATGATATCTGTAGCCTATATGGTGGGTCTGCCCTCCCTTGCCCATCTGGGTGATGCAGTGTAACTCCTGGGGCGTAGGGCAGTAATGCTTGCTGAGTTTAGATAACTGGAAGAGCATTGTAACACACTGCCCTGTCCCACAGCAGAACCCCACCTTTCTTTAGCAATGAATCTCCATTTCATTTTGGAAACCTTTGCCCCTCCAAGCTATTATTTTAGCTGGGTGTCTGAATTATTTTTCTGTTTATATGCAACTTTTGGGGGGCAAGGGGGGAAAGGCATTGTTAATCACCAAACAAGCTCCAACCCCAATCTAGTTGCTTTTTACTTCTAAGGAAATGAAGTCATATTCATGTGCAGAGGTAATCCAGAAATGTGAGGTCCTGCCAAGACACTTGTTTACACAAAGCTTTAAGGGAGGTGATGTTTGTGTGTGCCCAAAGCCTTGAGCAAGTACCTTACGTTAGAAGAAAGGTGGCAAACATTTCAGCCCTGATCCTATCGAGGCAAAGGCTCATCACCAGCAAAACCAGTATTCCTTGCCATCCTGATGTGCCTGGGAGCACACAAGGCAGTCTACTCGCTCAGCCTTGTTGCTGCAAGTAATACTATGAATTTCTGTCATGCTGTCCAGCTGAGATGGAAAAGTGATTTAAAAACACCTTTTGAACTGTTTCCCTTCCATTCTGGCTAGTTTGTTCGGTATGACTATTTTTGTTTAAAAGAGAAATCAAAACAAAGAGAAAGTACTCTGTAGAAGTTGCACCGGAAGCATGAACAGGGCTGTTGACTTTCTGGCTCAGTCCT
>NW_009259719.1:266073-290662 GCF_000687185.1 Egretta garzetta | reverse complement strand
GTATGGGAGCAATGAAATAGGAAATACGGTGCAGTGGCTGAACAGCCGTTGACATCTTTCAGAGACTTTTAAACTTGTTTGTTAGAAATGTTTTTCTTTATTTGGGCTATATTCTTTTTTAATTGGGAAATAATGGGAAAATAGGATCTACGCATTATTATGGTTGTTCTTAGTGCTTTTTTTAGGCATTCTATCATTGCTGTAATCAGGACCCTGAAAATTTATGTGTTTTAACAGCATCTTTTTTGTATCATTATTAGTTGTACCACTGTTTTATTTGCCTGGTACTTCACAATTGAATTTAAGAAATCAGTGATGTTCTCCTTGTGCTACCATTGGAACCGGATGGTTATAATGTAGCATCAAAGAGGTAGGGGTTAATTTTTATGAGGTACCATGGACAAATGAAAATCATGGATTAACAGTTTTGTTTCACCAGTCCATGATCTTAGTGGAATCCACCATATTCTTTAGTGAAGCTGTTAGAATTAAGAAATTCTTCAAAATGAAAATAAATTTGTCCTGGGCCTTCCCTGCTGCCTTTTCTTAGATACTACCCTATGGGCTCAAGCAGTAAGTAATCATCTAAGATCTTCACCTGTTCAAGAACAAGCCAAGATTTAGTACTGAGGTGAGGAAAAATGCTGTGACTGTGAAGAAAGTTTCCTCTGAACACCAGGACTTGGAAGACAAATTACACAGCAACTCTGAGGCCAAACCATAAACTATATTCCCTTGCTGACCTCAACTTCTCAAAGTCAGCTCTCAGCATAAACAACTTCAGGAAAAGCAACTTGCCCAATAGGAGTCTGTGCGTTTACTAAATCAGCATCTGCCCTTGCACCCATTGCTTCCTTTTTGGTAAATTGAGGAACAAAGCACTCTGAAAAAGATACTTTGGAAGCTGAGCTGCCTGAAGAAGGCAATGGGAGTTTATTCTGGACACTTGAGATGTATAAACTACTCTGTACTTAATGTGGCAAATTAATTTCCAGCTCTTCCTCACGTCAGGCTGGTTTTCCTAGTTCATCTACGTGACCCCAGAGCTGCAGATTCTGTAAAGGCAAAAACTATCATTTAGGAAGTGGGTTTTGCTTCTGTAGAGGAAGTAAGAGTTGATTTCATAACTTTGGTGTCACCCACTGTTTAGCTTGGTGGATGCACGAAGATAGCTGGAAAACACTATGGCCGCTTTGCAAAAAAATAGCATGAGAACGCTATTGCCAGAATCTGTCATTGCATCTTCAGAGCTTTTTCCTTATTTCTCCCTCTACCCTCACCCCAAAGGCTAAAAACAATAAACGTTTCCATATTTTAAAAAAAATGAGGAGTATTTAATTGACTATTATTCAGATTAAAAAATTTCAACTATGTACTGGAGAGCTCTTCATGAGAAAAGAACAGCACTGAGAGCAGGGAATGTTCAGCAAAGAGGCTTATTTAGCCCAGCAGAAAGCTTCAGTAGTAGGAAAAATGGTTTCTAATCAGAATAGGAAACAAAAGTTGAAATTTCAAGCCATATAGTAGAAAAGAATTTCTGAAGAGGTCTTCAAATGAGAAACATGACCATAAAATGTCAATGTTGCCTAGTAAAATAAAGGTGCCCAATATGTCAAAGTAACAGTTTTCATTTTGAATTGACATTTTGAAATGAAAAATGCTTCCTATTGAGATGTTGGCTTTAATCCAAAGCGCTATCAATTGGAAAATTTAATAAAAATTGGTATTTTTCTTTGGGAAAATTTTAGTTCAGCCTGAACTGTGTTCCCTGAGGGGACTCGTTTTATTCTGAAAACTTGATCTAGTATTAGGTAGGATACAGTAAACCACCTTTTCAGCTTGCTTTAGTGTTTGTGTAAATGTTTTTGTCTTTCTACAGGGTTCTGGTTTCCTTAGCATTTGGAAATGATCTTGTTTCCAGAGTCACTGCAGCATATTATGAAGGAGCTTATATTCAGGTGCTCTTGTGAAATTTTTGTGCTTTTTTTCTTTCATTCTTCATAAACTAAATCAAACTGTATTATAAGCTAAATGTCTGTGCTTTGCTGCTCTTAAACCCAGCTGTTATAAAGGTTTTAAAAAGGAAAAAGGGAACAGAACCTCCAGATGATAAATACAAGTAGTGCCTAGTGGAAAAAGAAAAGGAGGGGGGGGGGAGGGAAGAGGAAATAGCTGTGAAAACACTTTTTGAACAAATAGCTGTGCTATAACTTTGTATTGCAAGGTTGCCTGGATACACTGGAAGAACAGGGATCCTTCTATATATATTAGCTGGTTTAGTGTTTACTGCTGGAACTTGGAATGTAACTCTAGGCACTATTTACAAATGTTTGGGATGAAGTAGTTCCAGAAAACCAAACAAAGAGGGGAGGGAGGGAAATCATCCCCAGACTTGTCATTTCTGTTTTCCTGATCGTGTTGCTATGTATAATCGGAAATAGTAGGTAGGTAGTAGCTTTTATATGCTGAGGTAGAGGAAAGGGGAAACTTAGAGGGGCTATTGCAGAGCTAGACTAGATGGGTATGGAAGGGTCCATGGCAGATGAACCTGCACGCAGAGCAGAGGTGGATGAGTGCAGCAATGGATGAAATAAGGCAGCAAGGGATTTGTAAAGGAAGACTCCTGGTCTGGGTTTGTGATGGATTCATGGAAGTACGTACCACCCTGGACTGGGATTTGGAAACCTCCTATCTGATCCTGCTTGGCCGTTCCCTCTGCCCCAAGCGCTAATGTAGCACCAAGCCTTGCAGTGATGTGACACGAGTAATGTCTGTGGGGCACGTATCGCCTGCTCTCCCTTTGTGCTCCTTGCAGGGCTGGGTTGTCTGTGCCATGAAGTGTCCTGTCATTGTAAGCTCTTAGATGTGTCCATGGCATGTATATTTCTATAATACTCTGTGCTTATGGCTCTGCAAGCTGCTGGAAGAGTTATGGTTTGGATCAGCAAGCAAGAGGTTTATGATAGTCCTTAGTTCCTAGGAGGTTTAGCTTGGTTTCTGGTTCCAGAGAGTGTGAGTGCTCTGCAGCTTTAAAAAAGGATCTCCCAATCGATCAGGAATGCAGATTATGAAATGTTTTGAAGGCAGGAGAGAATAGTCCTTCCGCAATTTAGATCTAGCATGCTGTTCTCCCTTTTTTTAATACATGCTTTGAATCTTTTTAGTTATGTTAGCTCCATGATTGTATCTAACTGTGGAGGGGTAGGGAGGTATTTTTGAGATGAGATACTCCTTTTTTGATCTTGGCATCACTTTTCTTGGGCTTGGCATTGTTCCACTTAATGCTTCATTTAATCTGATTTTGTCGACTTATCTTCCTTGGTCTGAAAAGGAACGTGTTCTTCCATCTAGATCTTGAATTCACACTTGCATTGAGACTTTCTCAGTGTTGATACACTTAAAATATTCAGGGTCATGTTGGGAGTGTCACCATTGGCCTGTGCTTTATATCATAGCCATGTGGGATTTCAGTGGACAGAACTGGGCAGCAGATGAATTCCTTGTGCTCTGAAGCTGCAGATCCCTACCACCTCAGCCAGGATGAGTCACCATGAGCTTTTTTCCTGTAGTGGTTGATGATATGCAGTGAAAGATTCTAATTCTGCCCAGTATGGGGCAATGATGCATCTTCACTGACTATCTTATTGCAGTTTTTTGTAAATATCTGGGAAATGCTATTTCAGGAGTCCCCAGACAGCCAGACTTTAAAGTTCCTTTGCAAGACAACTCAGTCAACACATTTGATGATTGTATTTTAATTTTGACAGTCATTTCTACTATGCTGGGGCATATCTCATACCTTTCTGCCTTGAAGAGTTAGTAAATGATGTCAAATGCATTCACTGCAGAGAGACAGCCCACTCTACCTGCCACTGCTTGGCTGTGTTACACGTTTAGGTCTGAACATTATCTTCATAATAAGGCCTACTTGGTGCCAGTAGAAATTCAGAGTGAATTTGTCCATGGGCCACAAGTTGTAGTTGGATTTTGGTCACCTTGCTGAAGAGGAGTTTGCTGTTTGTAGGGGTATAAGGACTGCGCGTGGCCTCTCACTGCCAGCCTGTTGGAATTAAACTCTTCACAGGTCTGTCATGGACTCTGACTGATCCCTAGATCATGCAGCCTCCACTGCTGCCTCCAATTTTCTGCCTTTTTTGTGTGTAAAATGGAAGACTTCATTTTTCAGACCATCAAAAATGTTTTTCAGCAATCTGTAGGCTAAAAAAACTGGTAGTCAGTGAAAGCCAAGTTTTTGAGATGTTTACCTCTGATAGGGAAGCACATGCTATAAAGACTGACTGTTGTGAATGCTGTCTTTGTGAAAGCAGAAAGATGTTCTTGGGTGTTGTAAGTATGGCTCACCTACATACCTTCAGCATAGCTGTGCCTGCCTACGCTGCAGGCTGCAGCCTGATGTCGAGATGCTCGGGATGTCTAGTTACAGGGACACGGAGTTTGCCGTGTCCTCATTTACCCTGCATAGCTTTCTGCAAGATAGCTACAGCCAAGGATCCTGGATGGATATCACAGCTTATGAACCAGCTGAGACTCTGGATTTCTGCTGGTGTATGCTGTGTCAGTCAGAGACGTGAGGTGGCGACCTCTCGGGTGGGCAGGGTTCTGTTGGTAGACACCTACAGGGCAGGTGCAATTATCCTGACAGAAGTGTGTTGTTAATGGTAGGCCTTATAACGCTGCAGGGCATGGAAATGTAGGGACAGGGTGGGAAGGCTTTAGCAGATCAATACGAAGTGCAGCTTTAATATCACCAGACAGACATTAGCAGCGCTCCGCTCCTGCAGCGTAGTGATAGCCTTCTGCCAGGGACGTGTTACATCTGGCATCTTGACTGATATTTCTCTGCTAATAAAGTGTCTCTTTTTATTTTCATTTCTATGTGGGTATTTGTGCATGTACTGTTCCAGCACTAGAAAAGATGATCAAATTAATACATTAGAGAAAGCAATGTGGGGTGTTTATTCATGGGGGCATCGGAACACCATGGTTGGTTTTATTCCACAGTAACTCACTGTTTGGACAAAAGAATTTTGGGCACTGGCAACACAGGTTTAAAAGGCTACAAGCAGGTTGGGGAAATAATCAAGAAAAAGGGGAGCTGGCAGTAGATAGAGCAAATAGGCTGCTGTTTAATGCTTGGGGAATTACTTTAGTTATATTCTCATCTTCAAATCAATTGTTTGCTCTGATCTGAACAGCTATTTACCCTTCACTGTATCAACTGAAATGTTTGCGTGCCTCAAAGTTCATATCACCTTGCAGGCAAGTTCGCCTAAAAAAATTTCAGCCTTAGCCAAGTCAGAAGGAAAGAAAAAAAGGGGGAAGAAACTTAAGAGAATAGAAAAGGAATGTGTTTGGGGAACTCAGGAAAGCATTCTGTGTGTTAGCCAGTGAATCTTAAACAATGTTAACTTCTTAGCAACAATGATTCTGTTTTGTTTAACTAACAAAGGATATTGTAAGCAGATACGTGCATCTAGGGCAGATAAGGTTTGCATTGGACAGTTCTTTTACTGGCCTGGCACTTGATAATTCACTCGAATTTAGCTATGGGACACGTTATGCATATTTGCTTCTGAGGCAGAGGTAGGACATAAGGCTCCCAGTAATTTTCCAGTTCCTTGCTAAATTTAAATCTTAATAGAATGGGGCCCAGCCTGTCATCTTTATGTTTTCATGCCAATCCCAATGGAGTGGGGAACCAAAGGGTAGAATTTAACCTGTCTCTTCCTCTCAATAGAAGAGTAGCACTTTTGTGTTCGCATCTCTTTTCCATCCAAGATCTCAAAGGACGTGAATATCCTCTTTATGTCAGTGGAAAGCCAAGGCATGGAACAATTCGGTCACTATTCAGCCTATGATGTCAAAGCAGCAAGCTGGTTCGTTGCACCCCACATAATGCATTGTAGGAACACATCCTCTGTGAAGTCCTGCATTTAAGTACACCCTATAAAGAAGAATAAACTGAAGGAGAAGGTGTTGAACAATCGCTAGCCTGCAGTTATGCAGGAGGCCAGTGGCAAGGCTGGGAACAGTCCTTGGGAATCCTGGATCCCATCCCCATATCAAATTGCTAGCTGTGCCTCCCTTGCTTTGAGCAATCTTTTGTTTGCTAAGGTAACTTCTTTTAAAGTATTTGAATTGTCAGCTAAATGTCAAATATAGATAACTTTTTTTTTGGTTTTATCTCAGCTGTCTGAGGACTCCCTTTGTTCTGCACTGGACCATCCCCACTTCACTCCTAGCCACAGGAGACTGCATTCCACAGGGTGGGAGGCTAAACTTCTCTTGTGCTTTCCCTCCGTCTCAGTTCAGGCAGGAAAATAAGATAAATCCAGCCAGGTTCTTGTTGCCAATGAAAGCCTTTTCTATCAAAAAGGAAGAAAAATGCCATTTCTTTCTGCTCACCAGCTTAAATAAGGAGTGGAATTTATTCCTTAGTAATCAGGGAAATTAAATAAAGCTGAGGAGACAGAACAGAAGGGTGTAAATGTAGTTATTGAAGTGCTGTATTAAATTCCTGGATTAGACACACAAGGGGGACATGACTTTCATGGGAAAATGCCTTTTAGCCTGTCAGGCTTGGTGGTGGGAATTCTCTAAATAGATAATTTCTTTGGTGTCTATGTGAATGTGAATGCCACACACCCAAATTTTACTGAGTCACACCTGGACCAACCCCAAAATTTCCAAAGCTGAGCTGAAATGGCCAGCCTTTTTCTTAGCTTCTCATCCCAATCCTTTAAAACTGCACTCCTCCCATAATCCCAGCATATATTTCCATGAAATTCTAAGTCCCAGCTTGTCTGGCAGGGTTGGGCCATGCTTGAACCTTTAACATGGTATCGGTCATGTTTTCTGCTGACACCAAAGCCTGATGGACTGGAGAGCGTTAGAAGATGTATTTGGCTGAACTACTTCAGTTCCTGAATCACTAACAAGCACACCGGCAGGCTCAGGACACGCTTGCTGTTTGCTTGCATAAGAACAAATGTTTTTTATTAACATATCTTGCAAGGGTTTTGTGAGGATTAGTTAATATTTGCAAGGTGTTCATGGACATGCAGCATATTGAGTATCGTGAGCCAGTTCCTTCCTATTTAACTTGCATGACCCTGATAAAGGGTGCTGGTTTTCCTCTCTAATCTACATCTCATAACACAGCAACCTTCTCCTGTTTAGCTTCTCCTATCTTCAGCTGCTGGACAGGAACAGCAAAGCCTGAACTCTGTTCTTTGCAGTGATTTGCGCTTTTAGAAGAGGGGGGGACGGGGAAGCCTGTGCAGAAGGAAGCATGTGATGCTGCTTAGGCCTTGAAAAGAGCAGAAAGTTGCCCTATAAAGGAAAATTAATACAGGCCTTTCAAAAAGGTGGATTTCTGAGTATAAATGTAAGCTTGCAAGTGGCTTCCCTAGCCTCTGCTTAGTGTTAAGTTAGCGGCTTCTGCTTCAGAGTTAAAGGGCTTATTTGAAAGCTTGTTTGCTTTTCCAGATGTATCAGTTGATCTGTTATTATCAATCTCTGTAAATCTGTTGGATTTCTAGTATCTTGTGAAATACATATTTTGATAATCTCATTGAAACTGGGTCATTGAAGATACCTGGCATGGAAAATGGTTTTCACCAGGCCTTTGTATTTCCTCAGACGTTGTAGGATGCAGTGTCAAAGGGTGAATTTGTTCCCCAGTTTTAACCAGGGTCAGCTTCTGCCTTGCCATATAAAGATTTTTTTTTTTTACTGGTCCATGCAATTCTTCATATATAAAGTAAAATTTTTCTTCTGATTAAATTTCTGTTACCTTTTATGAGCCAGGGTCTGATTATTTTATTTTTTTTCCCTTCTCTGGGGTGGGGTGAATGCCCTTTTCCTGGGGTGGCTGTGGTCAGGCCAGTCTCATGAGGCTTCTGACTCCTGCTGGCATGAACTCAGTTCTGCATTGCTCTCTGCACTAATGCTTTTCAGAGCATTCAAAATCATTAACCCTGTGAAAAACCTATTGGTGATGACCCAGGGCAAGTTAGGCACCACAGTACGGAGGATGGTATTCTGGCCTGGCACAAAGTTGTTCATTTTTGCCTTCAGAAATTATGTGGGAAGGCTGGAACGAGGAGAGACAGCAGCCCTTTGAGGGTGTGACCCTCAGATGATTTTTGGTGCAGAGGAGCAATGGCAGATGGCACAAGCATTTGCGGCATGTAGAGGCAGCAAAATCATTGCCAGTGGCAGAACTGATGCTGACTTCATCTGGATCAGGCTTTGTCTGGTATCTCCAGGCACTCAACACTGTTCACTTTCTGGAAAAAAAAAAAGTAAAGAAAATGTTGTCATGACTGGTACTGGCAATCATGGCCATTCTGGGGCCATATGAGTATTGTCTAGTTCAAAGCATCACCTGTGGAAATGATCATGAAGCTATAGAGTAACATCTGCATTCCCTAGCAAAATTCACCTTCCCTTCAATTTATCAGGTGTAATTAGAGGAGGCATTTACCCCTTTTTCACTATGGAGAGGTAAATGCTAGGGTAAGAGGAGAATCTTGGTAGTAAAGGGAAGTAGGAGCTTTTAAACTGCATTTAGTCATTTTAGGCACAAAGTTAGGTTTTCTAGCCCTCTGATATGAGGTATAGAGGGGTCTTTTTTACAAAGAACAGTGGGAACCAGCAGCCAAGGTCACTTTACAGTTTGTCAGCTGGAGTGGGTACTGCTCACTGTAATAGCAAAAGACAGGATTGGACAATCCAGAAGGTCCTTCCAGCCCCGTATTACTAAAACATGTATTGAGTAACAAACATAAAGGGCAAGGGAACTCTGCTGGGTGGAGGCAGGGTAAATTACAGTGTGTAATTCAGTGTACGAGTTATGATAGTTATGCCAGACCTTGGCTGGTGTAAACTGGCACAGGCTTTGGTGGAGCTGTAGTGGTCTAGTTCAGCTGAGGATTTGCACCTTGGTGCTTAAGAAGTTAGCAATTTTATGCACAAAAAAAAAATACAGTAACTTTTTTATTGCCCTTAAGCCCATTCCTGACTCATTGGTCATCAGGTTTACTTCCCTGGGGAATATATTTCAGGCCAACAGATTTCTAGACTTCACCATTTTCTGAACAGTAACCCTAGACCCTCCTTTTTTTTCCCAAAGCTTGACTCCATTTTTTTTTTTTTCCAGCTGAGCCCCTGAGCTTTTGCAAATTCCTGTCTTCCATGGTAGTTTTCTTAGCAAGCTCTTGCCAGCCTTTGTACTCCTCCCCCATCCATCTGGCTGTGCCACTCACATTTAGCCCTTTATATCTACCCTTATAAATCACTTTTGGTTTTCCTCTCACCCTATGGTTTTTTGGCTGTATTTCTGGCCCATTGCATCCTGGGAGTAAATTGGAGAGAGATGTGTCCTGCCTCTGATCAAGGAAACTTCCAGTTTCTTTAGCCATGTGTTGTTTTCATTAATGGCATGTTTTACTCCAAGCCTTGATCTGATTTACTTTCTACAGTCCACTTAACGTGAACACTTTGCAGTGATTCTGCCGTGAAGGTATCTTTCATGTAATTTCCTTTTCCTGAACATTTCTGTTTGCATTCTCACAGATCTTGCAGGTTTTTCCATTTAGTCCCTAGGTTTATGAACTCCTTGTGAATTGTGTTTTCCCTGCCTTCCCTGGTGTTTGCAGTGCCTCCTGATTTAGATTCAATATCTGAATTTAATTAGTATGCTCTCTACTCTCATTCAGATCATTAAATCAGTCCACCAGGAGCACAGCGAAAGGATGAGCCTGGAGCAATGTGTGCCTATGCAGAGGATAAGACAAATGAACAGCAATAAGCATTAACAGAGAAATTGTTAATATCAATACACTTCTTTCTGGGGGAGAGTGTTGATGGGATTTAAAGCCAGGTGAAATGACACATGAATGTTTAGTCTCAGGTGGCATCTTTTGCAGATAAATTTGGATTAAGCTGCTATAAATTCATGACCCTGCCTGTTAAAGCTGTCAGCAAAGAGTGTGAGGAGCCCAGCCAAGATGTAACACAAGAATGGATTAGCATCTCACAATCTCCCTGGGATAACGCAAACTCTAATCTAGCTGCATTCCTGGGATAGAAATAGGACATCTGAATGACAGAATGCAGTTTGTCATCAAAGCATAAGCCTCAATTAAAGATAACCCAGAGGTTCTGGAGCAACATAAATGAATACACCGAAAACCCTCTGAATGAGAATGACAGAAGAGATGGAACCTAAAAGATTCTTAGCTGGGATTTGTCATATATTTTGGTCTTTTGGGCCCTGGCCAGACTACTGCTAGTGCTCAGAGATTGGTGTTTTGATCCAATTCCATGACAATCAATAGATTGCAAGGGCATAGTTTATACGTTCAGCAAATCAGCAGGTGCCATTCAGAGATGGATTACTCTGGGCCTTCTATCCACATGTGCTCGGCATATGTTCCATTATTTATGTTCTCCCCAGATAGATCAATACATGTATTGATCTACTGAACAGGCTAATTTTTTTCTCCCCATCATGATAATCAGAGAGCTGACTGATGCCTCTTACTTTGTTTTGCTCTGTTACAGTTAACTACTTTAACTTTACACAGGAGTTAAAACTAGCTAATCCAAGCTCACCTGTTTTTTTTCATCTGGAAGTTTGGGCATATATTTTGCGAATGAAGACGCATACCCTGACAGATAACACTTACTGTAGTCATCAGGAGGTACGTGAGGTTATCTCACAAGCGCAGCATAAAGACTCAGATGTCAGTAGAATATAAAAATCCAAGGCATGGGGAAATATTGATAGTATGCACGTTGTGGCCTTGTCCTTTTGATATAGAGAAGAGCAGTGAGTGAGAACATGAGGTCATGTGAGAAACCCTGATGCCCCAGTTTTTGTAGCCACCAGGTTGCTTCACAGCAGCATCTGCTAAACCAAAGTCACTGTTTGGGGAACTCCAGTTTTGTTTACACCTGCTTTGGCCAAATGCAGATGGTGAGGCAGCAATCCTGTGGTCCTGGGTTAGCAAAGAGGAAAACCAGCTTTTTTGTCTTGTGTGGGAAGAGGAATGGTGGCCCTTTGAAAGACCTAGGGGCTTGCTGAGGTAGCCAGTTAGAGGCATTATCCAAGGTCATGTCAGATGTCTACAGTGCCGATGCAAGGGGAAAAAATAAAATCAGGCTGTTTTGTACGGTTGTCCAGTGGGAATGACTGAGGCCTGCTTTCTGCGCTGCTTTGCAGAAGGCTGTAGTTAAGAAAGCCACTGTGGCTTGTTGGAGGTTCAAGTGAGGGAAGCCAAGAATTTTTTTATTCTGTGGTTGTGTCAAGGGAAGGATTTGGCAGCAGACAGGCATGCTAGAAAATTGTAAAGTGATGGAGACAAAGCTATACTGGCAACATGGAGCGAGTTGAAGGAAACTTTCTTTTAGGCTCACTGAAAAAAACTGAAAATAAGTTTGACAGTTATGTGTCTATTTGTTTCTCCTCTAAAATGGATTGCTTTTCCCTCCAGAGACTCTGCAAAAGATGTAGGCAAGAGTAGCAGACGCTTCAATTGCAAATTTAGAGGGCAAGCTGTCTACCTTATGATTCTTATTCTAGAATTAGCACGACAAAGTACCCATTTGCAGAGAAATTGTAAGGTTTCAACCCGTCTTGTTTCCTAACTTACCATTGGAGAGAAGTTCCCAGGCTGGAAATTCAGTTTGCAGCAGAACTGAGGAGTGGAGTAAGAGCTGAGGGGGAAAGCATGATGTGTGTAGGCAAGATGAAACAAGTCAGAGGCTCTCCTCCTGCCAGCTGTGAACTTGCGTACTTGAGCAAAACCAAACCAACAACAACATCTAGAGACTTGTATCCTGCAATGCTCCTGGTTTTTTGTCCTCCCTAGATTTTGTAGAGGCTGCACCTGACCTTTGTATGTGCTGACTCTAGATGTGCCAAGCAAGCAGTTCAGTAACAAGCTAAGTGGAAATAATTATTTTAATTAGTGTAATTGGATTACACCAAAGTGTGTTTGGAGACTGCTGTTCTGCTTCAGATAAGTTGTTCAAACTGTCCTGGCTGTACACCACTCCTAAACCAACACATTATGTAGGGGTTTAGGCAGGGAAAAGGGCATCGTCTAGAAAAAAGCTTTATTTACTTCAGATTTGATGTTTAATAACACAAGGAATGTGGTACGGATTGCAGTAGGTTTTTACTAGGACAGCAGATTGTTTTTGTAAGCTGTCATCATGTGCACCTTGCTTTCTTGGGAAGTCATAAGGTTATAGGTATTTTCTTAACCTTTGTTTCTTGCTTGTCATCAACAGCTGAAATCCTATCACCATCAACTGTGGGCAGAAAAAGCAAAGCTCCCTGTTATATGGGACCTTACCTTTTAATGGGAAGAGGCCATCAATTAGCTATACAAAGCACTGAAGGCCCTCAGTCAGCATAAATTATAGAGATAAGTAGTAGATAGGGTACCTTTGGTGAAATAGTTGCATCTCAAAAGGTATTTGACTGCAAGTGATTACATCTGCTTTCAATTAGCAGAGGAAACAACGAGCAAATCATCAGGGTTATTTCCTCCCACAGCAGTTTTTTTTAGGCAGAATTCCACAACCTTACATACTTGACAACATATTTTAGCACTAACACTTGGTGTGGCCGTTTCTTCTCCCGAGAGGAACGGTGATTCTTGCTTAAGGAAACCCACTAAATGTAATTAATTCGTTTACTGTAGCATGATCCATTACATTTCACCAGATCAGCGTTTGCTACTTATAGTTGGTGGCTGAAATCAGTCAGCATCAACTGCAAGCAAACTTAATTTCAGAATTTCAGTGTTGGTTTCGTTCCTTGGCTTCTGCCCATGTGGTGTTCAGGTTGAGATTGAATTTGACTTTCCTGTGCACAGTCCCTTCATTCCTGTAGATCCTCTAAATGAGATTATAATGGATGACATAGCTAATACCTCCTGCCCTTGGTGAGATCATAGCAGGTTACTTGAACACTACCCGAAAGTCGGATTATGATGGCCAGAGTAAATGTTTGGTGAAGATAGATAAATAACTAGACGATAAAACTAAATGCCCATTGGTTATCCAAGGAAACTGAGCAGGGAAAACAGGCTGGGAGAAATTGTAAGAATGGTTTATTCACATGGACATATGGTATTATATTAAACATGCTAAGTTTGGGGTATGCTAGAGCCTCTCTTTTTATTACATCCTTAACAGTCAAATGAACATGGTTTTAGAACAGTGGAATGTTTTAAGCAAACATTGCTGACCTAGATTTTCAAAATGGGTGAGCTTGAGGACACTGTCTTCATTTTCTGCCTCGTTAACTTAGCCTGTTCTTTAGAGTTTCCATGGAAACTACCTCTTCTTCTGTGACAGATTGAAACTTTTGATGGTTCGAGTAAGAAGGTAGCAGGAGGTGTACTAGGGCAGAGAATGTGTTACAGAGCCCTAATGGAAGAAGGCAATGAATGAACTTTGAACATAAACAAAGGAATGATAGAAGACGACCATAAATGTCAGTGCATTGACAGCTAGGATGGTTTGAAGTTATTAAGGGATGTGAAAGTACAAACTTAACAGAGCATGACCTTGTGCTGATAGTTAATGAAGTTAAGCTGGGCTCAGGATAGAATAACAGAGACCAGTCTGACTTTCTCATTATGGATGAATAAGCAGGGCTCCAACCCAAAATCTCAAATGTGGTGGTGCTGAGAGAGTATTCAAAGAGCACAGAGCCTGATGCAGCTTTATGCATAAGGCACCTATGGTAAGACTGCACTTCTGCCGTATGGCACCCGATGTGTTTCTAGGCTACTGTATATATTGCACTGTCCCTGACACTCTGGGATTAACGGTATGAAGTTATCATTAATTAATATAACTACATGATCGTACTACAGATTGAACTATTCTTCTCAGCTGGTATTATAAATTAATCATAGGCTGGTATTTTCTAAGGACTTCAGAAAATGTGGTCAGCAGTCATTGTGCATTGATGTTCACTGGGTGTTCAGCTCTTAGTCCCTTTTTAAAAATCACAGCCCTGAAACATGGTAGAAGCCAAATTTTCCAGTAGTGCTTCCAAGCAGGTGTACATGGTTTTTGAAGGCTTAGCCACTTGACTGACTTGTACGAGCGTGCTTTATCACTGGTGTTGGGTTATTCACTATTTCTAGTGCCCCGTAAAGAAGAGGTGCAACACACAAAATACTTAATCTGGTTCATCATGGACGTGGGGTGAGGAGCAAAAGTCAGACTTGACAGATCCATTATCAAGCTGAATGTGTCCTTACACCGAATACACAGTGCTCTTTTGTTTCTGATAGTGTAAGCCCACTCCATCTTTACAGTTTCAGACTAAAATGTTTCCATTCTACTTTGAGAAAACTTTAAATTTGGATGCACTGCTTATAGTTTTACATCTTACTAATATGATCTCATAGTTTATAAGTCAAAAGTGATATAAAGCATTTAGATACTTGTCACAACAAAAGATTGCAGCAGAGCCAGACTGCAAATTATGCAGACAGTTGGGCATTAGTTAGAGAACTGAGAGCTGTAGGTGTGATTCTGAGCTCTGCTACCATGGCATTCTGGACAAGTTATCTGATACTTTTCTCAAGCCTGTGTCTTCCAATCTGTAAAGTAATATGATGATATCTATATTTTTATAAGTAGTTCTTTTAAGGTCTAGGAGTTGAAAGGTCTGCATATGTACTGGGGGGACAATAGGGCTAACTGCAAGTCGGAAGCCCTTGAGTGGTACTGTTGTTCAGAAGTAAATTAGCCTTACTCTTTTGCTCTCTATCTCAAGTGCCTTTTATTGCCTGAGTACAGAATTAATTGTAAACAGAGCTGAATTGGACTCCTGGGGGGGAGGGGGGGGCAGGGACAGGGTGTCAGAGCTTGCCTTTCTCTGCCTCTTTTGCTTGCAGGTTTAGGTTGTGGTCATATAGTTGGTACATGGGGGATACAGAATGGAGGTGAGTCTGGCACAGCAGCCTGTTGAACACAAGCATCTGTTCCATGAGGCACAGCTGGCGTGAAGACTCAGTGCTTATAAAGTTGAATTAAAAAGCTGGAGTGTAAATCTGGCAAGCTTCAGATCAGTATCCTAGAGTTTAAAAATAGTGCCAGCCCCCTGCCCTGTCACTGCACTCTGTTGGGAGCCAGCAAAATATGAGATGAATTGCAGAGGCTTTTAATGTGATGCTGGTGAGGCTTTGATTGGAGCTCTTGGCTAGCATTATGCAATGGAGCATCTCCAGTTCCAGGGAACCCCACCATCCACTGAAACAAAGACCACAAACCTGGAGACTAGTATGCAGCAAGTCAGCTTTGCTCCTTGGGCTTTACTTGGGAGATGCTGTTCATTGCTAGAAGCATCCTCGTGAACTTGCCACCTGCCTTTCCAGACAACCTGGTCATGGGCAACAAGATAGGCGACAAGCTGAGCTGGAGCTGAGGAACACTGCCTGGCTTGTACAAAAAAAGAAAAGAGTAAGTATCACAAAGCAGAGACAGTTTGTATTATCACAAATAGTGACAGTGACACGGCTCTCCACTTTGTATGCGATGGCTTTGCTGTTGTATCTAGTGCAATGGTGAGCTTACCCCTTAGCTTTTGGATTTGTTCTGCCTATGAATGCTCTAGGTCCTGTGCATTGGAAGAGTTTTTTTCTTTGCCTAAATATAGACAGGTCATTTCAGGGGACTTTGTCTTTGAGCTTTCAAAGGATTATGAAATCACAGAGCAATGCAGAGAAAAAATAATGCATGCATTTGTTGAACATTTTGGAGTATGTAGAACTGCAGAGTTACCTGGACTGCACAGAAAGGCCTCTTTCAGTTCTTATTTTCATAATTATGTGGGCATGGTTATTTGTAAAAGCTCAATTGTTGCATGCAGTCTTGAGGATCAAATGCTGTTATCAATCCCATAAGCTTAATTAAAATATAGTTAGGCTGATATGTTAAAAATGTTGCTGAAGCTGCTCAAGTACTACAGCAGTGTGCCTAGATGTAAAAGGAGAGATAAACATATGAAGGCAGCGTAAAGGGGGATTGCTAGGCCAGGAGTGCTACAAATGGCTCGACTGTAAGTGATCTCTCAGTGAATATGTTGCCACATGTTTTTTCCTATGTTTTGAATCAACCTTTCCATAGAAATTGCTGAACCTGCCTCTTGCCTGAGCGCAGTCTTGGCCTGACCACAGGCCTGCTGGCTGCCTCTGGCTGCTGGTCCTTCAGCATCCTGCCTCTGATGGCACAAGACAAATGTTTCTAAGGAATATCCCTTCTTCACAGGGATGGAACCAGTGTTTCTCTGATTTCTTGGAAATTGGGCTTTTAGGTGTGCAAGGATAGTGAAACAGAAGCTGGAATATGCTGTTTTACCAGACCTCCTCCTGTGTCGGCTGTCGCATCCGTAGGCAGAAGACATTGCGCAGCATGTGCCCTCTCAAGTCCCCCTGGGTGTAGGTAGTGGGATCTTTCAGGAGCAGAATTCATTAGTCCCAGCTTCTCCCCTTTGCCAGCAATGCAAATGTCTGTTACCCAAAGGCTATTTAGGAAGAAGCCCATCGTGATAATAAGTGAATATCAAAACCAACATCTTATGACCAAATATTATGAAATCAGCAGACCACAAAAAACAGCAGAAGTTGTTGGGGCAGATTCCTCCTTCACTTTTATGTGACTATCTAATCTACCCCGACCTGCCAAGTTATTTGAAAGGATGTTATTTTCTGAGCTCAGGACATACATATTATAGCACCTCTCTGTATTTGTTAGCATGGGTACAGCAAGGAAAGCATATACCAGCAGGAGATTGGTGCTGGTAATGCAATTCACTGTTACAGCTCTTTAGAGGCAAACTCAATGTAATGATCTTGTTGGAATTTTGAGAAGATTAAATCTAGGAAACCTTTAGGATCTAGATAGGGGTTTTATTAGTATTTGTTCTGAGAAACAAGTACCTGCTATTAATGGGAGCTGCCTAATTTCATCACATCTGACAAGGAAAGAGAGTACCTGACCTTCTTTGTAAGACACCTAAAGCAGAGATTATCCTTAATTATCCTCAATATTTGTCCTGTAAATTGTCCTGTGGCAGTTACAGGCATGCCCTGGCTTGGGGCATGGGGAGGAGTGTCCTGGAGGCACACTTCCCTGGGGCGGCCCTGGGAGGCAGTGTGTGCCTGCACCAGCTGAGACACCACGGGGTCAAAATCCTTCCTCGGCTTCCCCCTCGTTTCCAGAGATTAGTAATCAAGTTGCTGAGCTTTACCACAAATAACTTGCCACCGTCACCTGATGTCTTGCTCTGGGTGCTGCAGCTCCGGTCAAGAGCAGGGCAGAAGCCAAGTCTGTACTTTGCTCTCACGTGCCATGGGGGAAGAGGGATGGCTCCTGCACCCTGGCCCATGGTCCAAGGGGGGGACTGGGGAGGGAGGGGAGTGTTGTATTTCCCCATACTCCCCTGCCTGGGTGGAGAGTCCAAGTTACAACTGAGTAATCGCAGCCGCCCCCAGACAACTCACTCCTTCCACGAAGCTCTTGCAAAGTGTGATTAATTGCATGATAAGGATAGAAAATGGGTCAGAAGTGAGCAATAGCTTTGTGCGGGGGTTAACAGCGTGTCTGCTTGCACGGCTTAGGGCTGGCCATGCTCTCCAGCTGCCACAGACTCTCACCCTCCAAGACCCCATTGATACCAGGGTAAGCCAGGGCCTTACCTGTCCTTTGAGATCTCTGAACTTTTGGACTTGGTGGT
This sequence comes from Egretta garzetta, assembly GCF_000687185.1. Taxonomy (NCBI): domain Eukaryota; kingdom Metazoa; phylum Chordata; class Aves; order Pelecaniformes; family Ardeidae; genus Egretta; species Egretta garzetta. The sequence goes on along the minus strand of NW_009259719.1, from coordinate 272,865 downwards.
GTAATTCCCTGGAAGTGCACTGTAACTTGCTTTTCTTCTTGAGGTTGTGGTGGTTTTAGAGTAGAATTGTTTTCATCTGCCACCACTAACCAACCATGCTTGGTGCCTGATGTGGATGGAAGGTGGGGACAGGCAATGAGAAGTGTGTGACCACAGTGTAATGAGTTGTAGTCATCAGGGTGATGGCATCATATTGGTAGTTAAGATTATGAAGATATGCAGATCTGTTATCTTTCTCAGAAGGTATTTCAGTCACTAAAGAGTCTGGCTTGATGCATTTAATTTCTTCGAGGTAGTGTCTCACCTGACTGTAGAACTGTCCTGGCTAAACATCTGTCTTCCCATACTGCTATAGATGTTTTGGAAACATCCTCTTCTTCTAAGCCATCATGAAAGCATCCTGCCTTTCGCATCTGGAATTCAGCCCTGTCCTGGTTGAGCAGAAAGTCCCATTCTTCAGAGCCAAGAAGGAACAGCTTTATTACAAGTTTACATAACCTGAAATACTAAAGGGCCCTAAAGTTGGCAGTGTGGAAAACTTCACAACATCATAAACCACATGGGCCTGAGCACAGAGAGCAATTGATCCTTGTCATATAACTCCACCGTGCCAGCAAACAATGCACAGCTCTGTCAACCTTTCATGAACTTCTTGGTCAACATGATGAGTTTCTTAAGAAACAAAATATCCCATCATCACCCAGGAAGAGGTACTTTAGACCGGTTTTAAGACACAAACTTAATCAGAGTTTACTGAGTTATCTCTTCAAGTAGAGTGGTACGGTAGGGAAATGGTTTCCTTACAGAGCAGTTGCACCTGTCTTAAGTTTAACTAAGGCCTATACTGTTTTAAGATACTCAAGTTGTCCTCTTCGGGCTGAGAAACCAAAATCCAGCTGTCAACTTGCAGTTAAAGTATAAGCTTTCAAGGGCAGAGGGAATTCCTTTGTCTCTATAAAGCAATCGCCATGTGCCCTGAAGCACAGGGTTTTCTTACTAGGTTACTCAACTTTTATTAAGATTCAGTGAGTTAATTATACCATATGTTTTTCTAAAGACTTTATTGAACAATGTCTCCAAAACTTGCTTATATCTGCTGAGCTCACTGGGTAACTTGAATAGAGTCCTCTGTTTTACTAAGATCTGCCAAATTTATTTTGCAGATTGTCTCAGCATGAAAGATGTCATGAAGTCCACCTCTGCCAGGCCAGCTAGGAATTGCCTCAGGCTTTCATGACTGGGAATTAGGAAGTATAGGATCTATTTGAAGAAATGAGGAATGCATTTTATGCTTTCAGGTGTTCTGGGATGAACAGAGCTGAGGCTGGGGTCAGGGTCTCCCCCTTTCAAGTAGCCACAGCCTATAACATGTTCTGTAAGTGTTGATGTTATTTTGAATAAATAAATACCACTTTAAGTATTTGGGGGAGAGATGAAAGCAGAGGCCTAAGAAAGGTAAATTCTTCTCTTAGTGCAGCGAAATTGCAAGGGATCCCAGGACTCTCAGTTACCCTTCCAGGTCACCAATTCAATCCATCCTAATACAGCACTTTGTTATGATTGCTTCCCCCAAAATAATTCTGCCGCTTTCATACCACACTATTGCACAGCCCTCAGAAACCCAGTAGTGCCATCACTGTGTGCTTGAAAGTAGATGTCCCACATCAATGGCCCCTTGATCAGCTGCCTCACTGGACAGCTTTGGTTCCTCAGAAGTGCAGGTCTGCCCATCCTCCTTCCTTCGCTTCAAACTAAACTGATGTAAAGAAGAACGTGAGGGTCCACGTGAGGAGTTACTTGGGAACAGGGACCACACCATAAGTTCTCTTCTGTGTTAGTTGACTCCTGGGACAAACCCCAAGACGCAGTCCCTTCAGATCAGCTTGATGTGCGTGCGCTGGCAAAGCATCATGGATGCTTAGGCAACTGTTATCAGATCTCTGTTTATAAATACAAGATTCTGAATTTGGCTTGAGTGCTTAAACTCACTAGCAGGCAAGCTTCCCCCCCAACAAAGGCACAATAACAACCACCATGAACAATCACTGTTTCACCTCTCCCACATTGGCTATTAATAATGTTAATTTACTTCCTTTGAGAGATACCATATGTTCCCCTTCCTGATCCCTCTACAGGCATAAGAAAAAACTAAGGAAATTAGAGAGACTCCATAACACTGATGGCAACATCCAATGTCTTATCAGGCTTCCTGTTGTTGGGAGTATTGTTTTCCTTTAAAGATTAATATTTACAATGGTTACTTAGTTATCTTAGTTCATTTGGTGACCATTAAAGATTCCAGCCCTGAATGCGATGAATGAACCTCCTTTTATTTGTCCTTGATGACTTATTTGTCTTGTGCCTTGTCTGGCTGAAAATCAAGGAAAATAATTATTGGGTTGGGCTTTTACTGCCATTTCATATGAGGGCCCAAAGTGCATGTTTCTGTTTGTTTTAGAACGGGAGCCCTTACCCGCTGTTTCTGCTGATGTATGCGTATTTAAGAATATATGTTTTGTGATTAGAAGCAAAGTTAAAATAGGTATTTTCCTCTCTTTTTTCTTAAGCTGGATGCCTGGGTTTAGTACTCCCTGGGGGGAAAACGAGGATGTTTCACGTTGCATCCACAATTGCAGCTGCTGCTGCCATACAGGCTCAGCAAAGCGGTCTTTGGTGGGACAGAGCAGGCAGTGTGTGCCTGGTGGCTGTGCACGGACTAAAGTAGTAAAGGTCCAGCCCAGGGCCTGTCCATAGTTTTGCCCTGTGCGTCAGCTGAAGTTTGGAGGGGTTTCCCAGCAAGGGCAAAACACAGTCATTTTTCTCCTGTATTTTTTTTATTAAAGCCCAAAGGTGCAGCAGGAAGGGGTTGCTCGGTCCCGTCGGTGTGACACAGGTGGGGGTCTCCATCCAGCCACCTGCTCCAAAGTGACGGAGGCATTTCTAGGCCTCTTCTAGGCATAGGGGATTTTTGAAGTCACCTTGAACTGTCTTGGTCCCTGCTAAAGAGGAGCACAAAAATGTCATTGTACTCACAGGGGTATTGGACCCAGCCCTGGAGAACATCACCAGAGACAAATGTGGCCCATATTACAAATCATTGCATTCTAAATTTGTGCCAGGTGCAGCATTACAGCAGGGATGAACATGGCTGCGTTAGCGGTTTCCAATGCATCCCGATTTCCTCTCGGCACAGCTCAGAGAGGTGCCTTGCCTTCCCTGGAAGGAGAAGCTCCTCACTGTCAGCCGCCCTTAAAATGGATTCATTTCCATCTCTGAGCATGCAGCCCCCGCAAGCGTGCTCCTGATGGTAACCCCCACGCTGGCCATCTCCCCATGTATCTTTTCTACCCCAGCTTATCGGTGTTTTGTAAACAAGTAAAGTCCTCTGGACCACAAAGGTCAGGATTACAGTCCGGCCTGTTTGCACCCCAGAGGAGCGGAGGACTCGCCGTGGGGTGGTGATAACCATTTTGCAGCGTGCATGCTCTGCGTGTGAACCGCCAGACCCTCATGAGCAAGCTCATTCTCAGACACAGTCAGCTCCTAGGGAAGGGATAATTTATAATCATGACATTTCCAAGGTTTCTCTCTTTTTCTCCCCCTTACCCCTCCCAGTGCTTGCCTTCCTCCCAACTGGTGAGTATGGGACAGACCATCCCAGCTTTTATAGGGGGAGGCTGGGCTTCTGGTTTCTTTGCAGACTGCTGTCTCACCCTGAAACTGCATGTTTGATGTGCTTTTGTAATGAATTCATTTGCACCATGACAGATGTTTCTGATATGATAAGAAACGTGGCCCAGAGGCCGGTGGTGCTGTAGAGCTGCTCACGTTCCTCACCTGAATTGCTAATGAGATACTGCTTGCTTATCTGTTAAAAACCACAAGCAACTGCACATATAAATAATACGCCACTAACTGCCAGCTGTTTGTGCCAATGATATTCGTCTTAAAAGAATAGCTCCCCCCATCATCTGTTCTTTTCCCTCTTGCAGAAAATCTGGAGCTCTTTTGCAAGGACAGCAGAAGAGATATTAAAGCTTTTTAAAAGCTTTAAGCTGCAGACGGAGTAGTTACTTTAAAATAATTATATATGACCAAAACCAGCTTCCATATTTAAGACACAGGTAGTACCTGATTTTTTTTTTTTTGTACTTGTGCTTTTTCTGCATATGTCTCTGGGCATGAAAAAGAAAGCGACAGCGCTGCTTTCTGTTTCTTGGCAAATCCTTTTCACAGAGCTCAGTCTTTCAGTGGTTTTGGTTCTAAATGGTATGGAAGAAAGTTACTTAGTATTTAAAAATAATTTTTTCTTTTTTTGAAAATGTGAGAGAGCGCAGTAAATCACATTTGTCTTAAGGTGTAAAAGCTTTTTTTTTTTTATAGATACCTTGAATTTAGGATGAAGGTAGAATCTAGTGTCTAGAATCCCAGACACAGAAGTGAGCAGGCCTGCTCGCTTGGTAACCTTTGCTATTAAGTCTTGCAATCAACAGGACTGAAACACACAACCAGGTGAAGTTGTTCTGGTAACTGATCTGCTCAATGTTTTATTAGGGTAAAAGTGAGAAACACTTTTCGGCATTTTGCTAGCTCCGGGCAGAGCTGTATTTCTGTTACAAATGACCTTCTGGGAGAACTTGACTGCGGGACGTGATTCACCGGCAGCCTGCTGGTGACAGCCTTGGTTCTATTGTTCTAAACCTCTGGTTTCGCGTTTCTGCTGTTAGATAAGCTGCGACCATTAACGACACAGCGAGCTACAAATAAAGTGTGATGTAAGAATTAAGCTTATTATCTGATTGGCAGCGTGGGGCCACTCTTCCAGGTTAAGGGTTTGAGCAGATTTTTCTTTTTAACAAAACTTTGCCTTTTATTAGATTTCTGAGAGCATTGTCCTCCCAAAAGATAAAATATGCTTTTGGAAGCTGCAGTGTGTATATATAGTGAGAGCTATAAATAGTCGGGAGCTGGTTCTGCACAGTACCAGTGATATTAAGGACAGATTCTGATCTTTATGGCAACACTGGGGCTCCTGAGAAACACCCGTTTAAAGCGGTGGCTTTTAAATTTAATTCAGTATGTTCAGATTCACACCAAGATCGGAATCTGGCTGGGGACTTTAAATGTGCTTTGAGGAATAAAGGAGTTTGGCAGCCTCAGTTTAACCTTAGTTTTAGTTGGAGATTATATATCAATTTCTGGAACTATTGTTTGGGACTAATACCAAGGCAAATGAATTCACTCTTAAATGAGGAATGACTTGATTATAGTGCTAGCTGAGAAATAGGTCTGTGTACTCCCACAGCTCAGCTGCTGTAAATGGATGTACGTAAGGATTTAGAAACTGTTGCTATTCAGCTCCTTCTGAGGGTAAGATGACTTTCAGCAACTGAGTGATTTTATGATAATGTTGATATCCACGTGGGCTATTCAACTGCTAGGATGAAGACCCCAATGGCTGATCAGTCTCTCTTTCTTCAGGCATAAGCTGGCTACAGGCTGACATTGGAAACAAGTTCTCTGGCTGAAGCATTACCTTCCCTGCTACAATGCAGTGGGGGCCATGGGGAGGGGGAGAAGAAGAAAAGTACCTGTTTAAGATGGGTTATCAACTACATGTTATCTCTTCTGCCATAAAATCTTAACGGGACAAAGCACGGTAGTATCACTAAAGGCATACCAGACAGGGTCAATGTCAGGGTATTAACCTTACTTAGCAAATTTGTGGTAAATAAAATAGATCTCTTGTTTCCACAAGGAATTTTTCAGCAGCTTCTGGTTATGCATTGGAACACTCTGCCTTCCATTGCATCCTCTCTCACATTTGGACAGCAAGCAGAAGGGCTATTTGTGCCATTGCCCTGTGCTCTATAACTTTAGTGGAGTTTTGAGACCTAATTCTGGGTGCCTAAATCCTCTTTTAAATCCATCAGGTACACCTAAGGGAATGAGTTGGGCCACTTTTGCAGCGATGCCTAAGGTAGCAGAGATTGAAGGCTGCCAGGCCCCGGTGGTAGGCAGCAGACGGCTGCGTGGTCAGCCCTGCCGAAGCATTTTGGGGTTTAGTTCTGTGGCAACTTGCTGTGCAGTAGATTGCAGGATTCAGTGGAGCAGCTTTCATTCCTACTAGTGAATTCCTGGTGCCTTTTGGAGTATTTGCTCGAGGTCTGTGGTGATCTCTGATATAACTGAAGGCACGTAGTTTCCTTCTGAGGAGGATCTGTCCTTGTAAGATTTACACTTAAGTGCATCAGACTTTCCAGTCACCTCTACCAGCTGGTTTATTTAAGGAACTTCTTTCTCATTCTTGGGGCAGGACTTGACTCCTACGTGCATTTAAATTCTTATATGCTGTCTTGACAGCTCTCAGAGGCTGTAGAAAGGGGGCAAGAGGGAGAAGAACAACCCACTTGGTATACTCCTTCCAGCTTATGAAACACTGCATGGAGATGCTGTGATTGGGCGGTACTGAAATGCGCTGCAGTGCAGGGCCCACTGTGGACACTGGGAAACAGAGCATGTCTTAGGGCTGTCTTCAAAGTGCTCTAGTTCATGCTAGAGGAAACGAAGGGAACTACAAGGATCCAAAAATCTTTGTCCCTCTAAAATTGCTGTGCCTATGCAGCTAGGACAGGTGGGAACAGGGACATGCTGATCCACTGATGCTCCCAGACCAGTGACACACAAATCTGGAAATTAATAAAGCACGGTATCTAAAACCACACCAGTACAGCTCACTCAAATCCTGTTGCTGTGAGCTCCTTTCACACGCACGAGGCACCGTCAGGCACT
>NW_009259719.1:257488-265980 GCF_000687185.1 Egretta garzetta | reverse complement strand
TTCCTGAGCGGTGCCTGAGCCCAGAAGTCTCTGCCACGCTCTTGGGTTTCACCCTGTCTGTGCCTGTCCTCTCTGCGCGGTCACCCTGTGTCCCCTGGCCAGTCTATTGCTGCTTCTGCAGAGATGCATCTCTTGAAACAACAGGAGCTGGCCAGGTGTAATCCCAGCCTTCCTTTCCAATTCTGCACCCTCATGTGGTAAATGTCTTTACTTGTGTCAATCCACCGACCTTTAGTCTGGTGGTTCTGCTTGTTAGCAGTAGCCCTGGAGTTCAGACTTACAGGTGAGCACCTTTCACTCCTTAGTCTTGGCTCTGGTGCTGACTGTGGAAACATCTCCCCCTGTCTTCAGTTTATTCCAGGCAGAGAAGGGAGTTTCTGTGACAGGCATAGCTCTGTTACTTACCTAGGCAAGGCTGAGTATTTTCCCAAAGAATTTGTGAAATACTCTCTGAATGATCAGTGGCACAAGCATGTGACTCCAAGTCACTGGACAGCAAGCTATTTAAAAAAGCATCCACTAAATAAAAAAACAAGTCTGAAAGAGTATCTGGTGTTAGAAAGCACTTAATTTAGGGAAGTTCCTATCTCATGAGTGAGTGTCATGTCATAAGGCAATATTGCAGCGTTCCTCAAGGGTAACGCACAGAAATAGGTTCCACTTTTGTACGTGACACATGGATAATGCTATGCTAAATGTAAATGTGCTCAGATACAGGTTCAAATACCCACAGCCTGTGGTCTCTCTTTTTTTTCCCTGGCTGCTTGATCCCAGCATGACTGGGCTGTTCTGTGGATTCATACAGTCTTGTGCACTACAAGTTTCAGTTTCCCTGGTCTTGTTTTGGCATTTGTGCATTTCAGCACCTTTAAAGTAAGTTGTCTTAATTTCATGAACCTCCAATTTGTAGGATCATAGTCACTTTCCAGATGTGGATAAAATGTTTCTGTCTTTGGCATTGAAGGTTTGGTGTCTTGAAGGTGATGTGTTACCATCAAATAATATAGCTAAGCTTCTTACTTTGAGAACTGGTAGAGTAAGACTTGTTTTCCATGTCTCTGTTTTCTGCTGGGCTGGTTTAGGGAATAATATGCCAATGAAGGGCAAGAAATAACAAATGGTGATGAATTATTCCTTGTGCATCGTTGCTGTTACTTCAAAGAGCTCATCGCCTCCTTTCAAGGACTATGTGGATTTCTCAGTTTCACAAATAAGAACTTATTTTGTCTGGATCCTTTCCCTTTGACAGGTATAGGATCACACAGGAGGCCCTGTGAACTTTCTGACAGTGATTCTTATCAGAATTAAGGATTTTTAGTGAATTCCCTTGCCACTTTGCAAGGTTCTTTCACCAGCTGTTTTTCCCCTCTGTATAGTTTATATGGTCAACGAACATGATTATCTTTCCCATAATAAACTGAGCAGGATGGGTGCCTTAGCATCATTTCATGTACAGTCCTTGGCAATGGGAGCCTTACTAAGATGTGCCAGCTCAACTCTCATTCCTCTGGGAGGGCTGTTGGAGTGGCCAGCAGAGTTCACTTTAGACTTTCTCTTCATCCCTTGCTTTGCAGCTGCTGTGTGATTGCATGCAAGGTTTCCTTTTTTTTTTTTTTTCAAAAGCGCTTTCATCTTTTATGTACCTTCCCAACCTCCCCCCACCCTTCCCCAAACTATTTTTGTTTAGGGTAGGCCTTCCAGTACCCTGAAGTTTAAAATTCATACATTGAAGATATCTTGTCTAAGCTGGCAGTGGTAGGAGAGACCTGTGGACATTTAGTGACATGAACCACTATGATTATATGGGTCTTTGAAAGCTATGATGGAGATCTAGCTGGACTCCACTCCCTTATCATTTGATATCTACCTTTTCTAAAATGTATTTGCTAGTGTCATATTCTAGTGGATCAATAAAGCATATGACCTTGCTACCAGAAAAAAATACTGAATGTATATTTGATGAGACTGAATCTGCCACCTTCTAACACTTCCACATGCTGTTTGGTTTTTTTTGGATCAGCAAGAAGAGCCCAAACATCAGCTGAATGGTCCTGTAATCTTCAAGAGAAGAATCTTTGTTCCAAGCCAGGGGAGCTCTTTCTTAAAAGGCCCCTTTTGCATTTTCTTGGACGTTTTACAAATGTTGCACCTGTACATGAGAGATTCGTCTGGATATGAAACACGAACTTCAAAGTGTGCTTCCATACATCACTGAAACAAGAGCCTGGGTGTTTGATAAATCAAATGGGAGTCTAACCTGATTATACAGATACTGCGTACTGCGTAGCTGCAATGCCTATGATGCCAATTAGTTTTTCAGCCATGAACCTTTGCTAGTGGGCCTTTTCTTCAAAAGGAATTTTTATCTCCTATACTGGTCAAAATTTTTTTCAGTTGTCCACCTGCTTTTCTTTTTTTTTTTTTTTTTTTTTTTTTTTACTAAATTCCATCTAGTCTATGCAGAGTTGGGGACTACCACTCCTCCTTTAACATGCTTTACCAGGATGAATAAGATTATGTTGATTTTAGTATTTTTTTTTTTCCATTTAACAGTACAGTTTTCCCTTGGTGTAGAACATTATTCATGAAGATGCATGTTTTCTAACCATGAGGCTGGATTAGTATCTGAGGATTTGGGATCTTTCCAATGCTCCATTCTGTTCTCTCTGGCAAAACTTTTAATTTCATCCTAGTGGCAGCAAATCCAAGTGTGTGTATATATATCTTTTTTTAAAAAACAAAGGTAAAATCCAACCACAGTCAGAAAAATGTCTCCCACAAACCTGAAATCTCCTGTCCATCTTGAACTCCTTGGCTGAAATTGGAGAAGTCTTGAGCAGAGATTTTCCAGAGAGTGCTTAACTCTGCAGCAATAACCACACCAGCTTCTTGAGCCTGATCCTTCGACATCTCCACCAGTTTTCCATTTTGTAATGGCGCAGGGGAAGGCAGGAGGCAAACCTGACCTTAGTGCACTCTTATAAGCACAGCATGTCAACAAAAGACAGGAAGAAAGAGAAAACCGTTTGCAACTCAGTAGGGATCAGCAACCTTCTGAAAATGCTGTACAGTAGCAAACAAGTGATGGCCTCATGCAAATCATTACAGGCTCAAACAGGAACTTCTTGCTGATGATCTGCTCTGGTGCTCATCAAGTTTCATTTTAACAAAGCATGACTAGGTTTTCCTTGTTTGCTGGCCTGTACTGCCAGGCTGTGGGGCTTTGCCCTCATATTTGAGGGAAGGAGAAGCCCTGATGTTGACTTCAGTGGTTGCCTTTCATGCTTAAATGTTTTCAGCCTAATCTTTTATTGGCAGCAACCAAAGTCAGATGCTTAAACCTCATACGGAGACTGAATAATTGCAAAAAGGGGTCGTACCCGACTGCCTTGTGTACTCGCATGTGCCCGAGTGGTGCAAAGCCACAGACCCCAAATGTCTTTCTGTTCTGCTGGTCTTCGGCAACTTGATCCCCTCAACTGCAGCATGGTGGTAGGTCCTTTCTTACACTCATATTAATTGGTTCCCTGTGGACTCGAGATTTATATTCTGTTTTCCAAAGGCAGGTATGAAGGCTGGCTGCTCCCAGGTGCTACCACTACTGCTAAGCTGCCACTTTACATTCCCCAGATTCCAGCCTGGTGTGTCTAGGCAGATATCTCTTGGCTGTTTAAATTGAAAAACGGTAACGCTGAAATACACTGAGGTCAAACAGAAAGTCAAACAACTGCTTTGGGCTTAGAGTAAGAGAGTACCAGGGGAGAGAGATTCTGTGGGCAGCAAAGCTAAAGGAACTGGCCTTTAATTCAGTAGTGGAAACACCTCTACAGAGAGACACAGACTGAGCAGGGATATGATGTGAAAATAGGAGAAACAGGTAGCTGAAAATTCCCGATGATTCTAATTCCAGGGAAATTCCAAAGCAGGACTAGCTGTAGCACATCCAAGCTGCAGATGTGCTGAAAGTTCCGTATTTTTAGTAGTGTCTTCAAGATCTGTTCCAACGACTTTGCTGCTGTTTTTTTCCCCAACACTTTTACCAGTGAGAAAAGATAACAAAGCAGAGTTAGAAATCTGAATATTAAAATTTTCACTAACCACACATTTTCAATGGCCGTAAAGAGAAAGACAAACTGATATGAAGAAACACAGTTATTAGAGTTCACGCAATAGCATACAAATGTGAGGTAGTGAGGATGCACGGCATGGTAGGTGAAACCATGTCACTGTATAAGGAGAGATCTGGGTATAGTAACTGTTATATCTGAATGATCGTGACATGCAAGTAGAGGAAACAATGATGTTTCCGGACTCTGCGGAGAAGCAAAGTCCCTGCTTCATCCAGGCACAGCTGAACTTTGCAGCCAAGTGCTTAATGCCATACCAGGTCAGTTGGGATGTAATTGTCTGTAATCAGAACAGTCAAAAGTTACAGAGTTCACTATCTGCTAGCTGCATGACACCCAGAAATTCTTTCCAGACTTAAAAACAAGCAAAGAGACAAGTTTGAACCTGAACTTTGGGGTAATCACGCCACTCAGAAGCATAAACAAACACGGCACTGACTGGAAAATTATTCTTGAGGTGTCACTTTTGACTGATCCAGATGAGAAGTTTCCAAAGTTAGGGTCGTGACCCCAAGGAGCACTGATGGAAGAGAGGTCATGAGCCTGGAACTGAGGTTGTGGGCAGAAAATCTTGGGAACTGCTGATGTAGACAGATGAATGGTCATGTCAAGGGGCTTCCCTTGGAAACCCTTTTTCCCCTCTCCTGCCTTGGAAACAGTAACTCGAGTGAGTTTTAAAGCTGGCAAGCCTAGCCTGTTTCTAGCACACTGCTGAATTTTTAAAAGTAGATCTCTGGAAATGAGCCTAAGGTGATGGGAGCAAGGGGAGCTCTGGAGGGAAGGACGTGGGACAAAAAAGAAGAGGAGGAGAGGCAGATCTGTGGGAAGCAGGATCCACCAAGCAAAAATAAGATTCAACAGTGATGATGGGAAGAAATAGAGGCTTTTTAAGGTTGTAGTGAAGCTTTGAAGTCTAACTTGTAAGGTCAAATTCTTCTCCCAGGAGGTTCAAGGGATGTGCTTGCGCCCCTCCTCTGTGAGAAGCCCCTGGTGCTGAGGTGGGCACCCTAGTGTGGAAGCTAACCTAAATTTTGGTGGAATTAATGTGTGGCCAGAGTAAGATCTGTACGGCTAACACATGCAGAAATAAGGCAGTTGTCTTTAAGTGAGTCTCTAAATGGCCTCCTTGTAATTCTAAAGCTACCAAAGCTAGGCCCCGAATGTGTGTGTTAAGAGTAAACCACTGTTATTTAGAACTATGGTGGTTTACTTCATAATATTCATACTATGAAAAAAAGTGGAAAATACCAGCAGACCAGAAAATTAGTGTAGTTTATGTTACTAACTTTGTATCTTGTCATTTTTAAGAAAAATATTTTAAGTTCTAAGAATGATTGGTAAAGGTCTCTAAATGTTGAATATCGGAGATTTTTCATGTCAGCAGTAATAAGCAGTTGTTAGTGGTAGTTCTGGGTTAGTTCAGCCCAGACGAGGGACTCGCAGTGCCTGCACAGCTTCAAATAGCTGCTAGTTGGTTAAGCAAGTGATGCCTAACCTTCAGGCCTCTGTATCAAGGGCCCTGGGAGCTTTGCTCTTGAAGGCACCTAATTTTGTAGGATGCTCCAGACTGAATTTGTGGGTAAGACTCAATTAAGACTTTTATGTGCATATCTGTCTCTGAAGTGCAGAAACAATTTTAATGAAGCCATTGAGATCATTCAAGTATAAAGTTACAGGCATGTTTCAGACGTGACCAGATTTGGTGCAGAACCAGCCCTTATCTCCAGCTCTGGTGACCCAGTCTGGACCAGTCTCCACAAGTTTCTTTTCAGGGTTTAAAACCAAGCCTTTGGTTTGTTTGAGAAATTCGAGGTTTTATTTTCATAATTACCTTTAGTTTTGGAGCTGCCCTTAAGGCTATTTGGAATCCATTGAAACGTGCTGAACTCTAAACCAGAGGTTTCTGTATTTCGTGTCAAATGCACAGAAATCAAGTATGAGGTTTCTGCTTCAATCATGTGGAAGTTTGTTTTAACTTCCAAAGCATACTGTGTTTTCTTTAAAGAAACTGGTAACTCTGGTTAATGCTGAGCTCATTTCAGGCAGGCTGGTTTTTCACATCAAAGCATGTGACTTTAATTTCCCAAACATTTCCCCGAATACCTTTTTTCAGTCTGCAAAATAATCCATGGGGAAAAAAAGTACAGATCTCATCACGATGCTTGAAATTGTCATACTTCACATGTGCACTAGTACCGTGCAAGGTAAAGAAAGGGTCTAGGGGCATGTTACAGGATATTCAAGGCCAACTTGTGCCATGACTCAGGTGACTGTTGGCTTTAGCACAGTAATAATCTAGCCCTATAGCTGACTCATCCCTCTCTTTAGGTACACTTTATCTCCAATGTACTTCTGTTAGTAGATTTGTTTAGTTTTTTTCCTTGGTACTATCTGTAAACATCTTGAGATACATGGCATCCTCTTTGCAGGGAAATTTTTCTAGAGGACTGGCAGGAATTTTTGATTCTCACATGCAGGCTTAACCATTCTCATTGTTAGTTCTTCCTCCTACTGCTGATTATATAGCTCATCTCTGTGATGGCACCCTTAAAATAAATTACCAAGTCTAAATGTTGGTTGTTGATACATAGTGTAAGGACTCATTCTTATCCTCCTAATGGAGCTCCTAGATACCAAAGGGAATTCCTGGACCAAAAAAAAACCCCAACCCCAAACTTTTCAGCCTATCAAAAATCTGTAAGCCTTCAGAATAAGTCCTTTACCCAAAATGTAATGCTCTCAGTTGAAAGCCAGGCATGATAAAAATGACAGATGAAAAACATGAAAAAATAAACAAGGGGCTCTTTTTGCTACAGGCTATTACAGAGTGTAGCTGTAGGAACAGATCAGTTCACATAATGAAGTGCCTTTGGAGTATAAGTTTTCTGCTTGTAGACAGCAGACCTTTTTTTGTATTTCTGTACTAAGAGGGCTTCTCCCAATAAGATTAAAGGTCATAGCTCCTTGTATGTGAATGTGACATACGATTTTTTTACCAAGATACTCTTTGAAGCAAACATCCTAGGGCCTTCCAAGTTGGCGAGTTGATGCTGATTTCTGAGTCATCTCAGCCCAAAACATTATTTTGTATTTTTACAATGTTTTGGGCTGTAGAGGGAACATCAGCCATCTTATCTGACTGATGCTATCGGGTGCTTTCCATTAGTTTCCTAATGTATATCCAAGAGACAGCTAGACACGCACTAAGTCTGGATGTGAATGGCACTGAAATTAAGTGGGATTTATTTTAGTTTATCGGAAAGGTGGAGCAGCTCAGCTTCTGTAGCAGGATAAGGCCTTGACAAGTTCTTTTAAGCTTAAACTTTATGTAATATGTGTCATCTCATTTGTTGCTTTCCTCATCTCCCCTCTCTTTTTCTCTTCCCTGTATATTGCCATGTTTTCTTAGTTTATACAAACATGTGCTGCTATGTATAGATTTTTCTGCTGTGGCTGGTCCAGTGGTGGAACTGGGCAGACTCATGGCAGATCCAGGCATGGGCAGTATTCTCAACACAGAGACCATCTGTGAAACAGTCTGGGTGGGGTCTAATGTGTGTCATGGTTTCTGTTGCATTGTTTCTAATTTTCTATAATAGTGACCACTAATTAATAACCTCTTAGCTAGTTCTGAGAGTTATTCTGGAATGTGGCCTTTATTAATAGGGTATTGATAAATGGCAGGGGGAGTCACTTCCAGTCCTGCACTCCTTCAAGGAATCCTCTAACGATGCCCAATACTTCTTGGTGCTGCATAATATCTACTTCTGAATTCCAGCTGCAGCTAAGGTTTTCTTTTTTTGTCCTGTTGGAGTTGCTGAGATTGTGTCATTTGATGGGGGACTGTTCAAAGAAGAAATACTAAAATATGTTGAACAAAAGTATATCTAAAGTTGTCGTGGTTTAACCCAGCTGGCAACTAAGCACCACGCAGCTGCTCGCTCGCTCCCCCCTCCCTCAGTGGGATGGGGGAGAGAATCAGGAAGGGGAAAAAAAAGTTAGAGCCGTGGGCTGAGATAAAGACAGTTTAATAAGAGAAAATAATAATAGTAATAATGAGAATGGTAACAGAATATACAGAATATAAAAAACAAATGATGCACAATGCACTTGCTCACCACCCACCGACTGATGCCCAGCCTGTCCCGAGCTGTGATCAGTCCCCGAGCAGCGATTGCTCTCCCCACAACCGACCGACCAACTAATCCCCCCCCCGAGCATGACGTTATAAGGTATAGAATAGTTCTTTGGTCAGTTTGGGTTAGCTGTCCTAGCTGTGCTCCCTCCCAGCTTGTTATGCACCTGGCCAAGCAGGAGAAGCTCAAAAAGTCCTTGAGTAGTCTGAGCATTACTTGGCAACAACTA
>NW_009259719.1:235475-256666 GCF_000687185.1 Egretta garzetta | reverse complement strand
TAATAGTAATAATGAGAATGGTAACAGAATATACAGAATATAAAAAACAAATGATGCACAATGCACTTGCTCACCACCCACCGACTGATGCCCAGCCTGTCCCGAGCTGTGATCAGTCCCCGAGCAGCGATTGCTCTCCCCACAACCGACCGACCAACTAATCCCCCCCCCGAGCATGACGTTATAAGGTATAGAATAGTTCTTTGGTCAGTTTGGGTTAGCTGTCCTAGCTGTGCTCCCTCCCAGCTTGTTATGCACCTGGCCAAGCAGGAGAAGCTCAAAAAGTCCTTGAGTAGTCTGAGCATTACTTGGCAACAACTAAAAACATCAGTGTGTTATCAACATTCTTCTAGTACTAAACCCAAAACACAGCACTATGCTAGCTACTATGAAGAAAATTAACTCTATCCCAGCTGAACCCAGGACAAGTATTTCTGGCCAATCTGAAACATGATTTCTCAAGATCTTGCAAAGTGCCTGTAGTGTAGCCAGATGCAATATTAATGGTACTTTACTGAAAAAGTACCAGAGCCCTGCAACTCTCGTATAATAAATGAATTGTAGATACCACACTCAGCATAAATGATTAGCAGGATTTGTACTGCATTCTCCTTGTAAAGAATGAGTCAGTTCTTCCACACCCTGAGCATGCTGAAATTCTCAGAGAAAATGCAGCTGAGTGCATTTAATTATTGTAATTCCATCTAGGTATGTTTTGTTGATGACAATGTCACCATAAATAATGAAATTATGAAGTTTCATACCTTTATGTCAGTGCATCCAAGCTTTGTAAAGGAAGGTTATAGCTGAATATTGCAGTTTTAGAAGATAAGCGTAAGTTAAGAAAATTATTTTCATGAACATAATTTTCTTTTTTTTTTTGTAGAGCAAAACTTTGCTGAGAAGTACCTCACTTTTAGTTTCCAGCAATCAGAAAGTGAAATTCTTTGACATGTTTACAAGCAGGGGAAGCTGAATTTCAGGAAATCACATGATTTCCTGTCACACCCCATATATAGGCATTTAGATGATGAAAGCAATAAAAAAACTTGCTGTTAGGAGTCTCCTGAAGCTAACGTGTATTATCTCTGTGGAGCCATGCTACCATATGTAAGGCATAAGACTCCTTCCCTATTTGTTCCAAGAATTTATATCAGTAGATATTTCGGAGAAGTCACAGTTCCAAACTGAATGTGCAGTGACTGATATAGAGGGGACTTTTCTTTGGAAGCTCACAGTGACCGTATCCAGCAGAAAGAAAAGTACAACCCCTTGTGTACCTGGCTGTTAATAGCTCAGTAAATAAGAAAATCTTAGGTAAGTAACAGTAAAAAAGAAGGAAGAACTTTATCAGTAGGATCTAGGAAAGGAAGGGTCTACTGTTAGCTAATAACTCTTGGATGTGTGTTTTCTACCAACTTTTAACCTCCTGTTATTCCCAAATGACTACAAGCCTTGCTTCTTCCATCTCTCATAGAAGATAGTATAATTAAGAAGAGATGTATGAAATAATGTGATATATGTTTATGTTGTTGTTATGATAAATAATGCAAAAATATGCTGATGCTCTTCTTGTTAATCTTGCCTGCATGAGCTGAGGTCCTTGTTCAGCTCCAATTAAACAGATTAATTCTCCAGGTCTGAGATGTTCATGGTGCCTTCATCTGACTCTTCCTAGGCAGCTCTGAGTGAGACCCTGCGTCCTGAGGTGTGTGTGTTCTTTCTCTCTGGATACCTATGAATGCAGTGTGGAGAAGGTGTTTGTGGAGTTCAGTGTGATTTATCCCTTTCCTGACTCCCTAGGCTATGGTTAAAGGGAAGTTTGGAAACTGCAAACAGAATCATTTCATTAGATATGGTCCAAAAGTGCCGTGTGTTTTCCCCTCAAGAGAATGGAGCTGAGCTAAGTCACAATAAAAGCAATTGTGGGATTTTTGGAAGGGAGTAGATGGCATAGGGAGAAAGCAATGTGTGTTGCAAGTGGGTAGGGTAGATCCAGCCCATGGGTGCCATATGTTTTGAAATCCTTGTGGTCTGGATAGTGACCAGCCATTTTTTTTTTAGCCTGAGGCTTCCAGCTCCACCCCACTGAGCAAGGAGTTCCTGCTGCTATAGACCCCCAGAAGTGCCTCAGCACCCTGGAGCCCTTCTATTGCTTGTCGACATAAATACAAATAGGGCACCTTTGCAACAGGATGTTTGCAAAGAGAGCTGGAGGTTGCTGCTGCCTATACCCTGCTTTTCTGCAGGTTGCTGCTTTGATATATTTCTGCATCATCAAACTTCAGCAAAATCCATGTTAGAAGTGTGGGTTTGCTCCAGACAAACCTCGGGATGATGTACTCTGGGGAGGAGGGAGCCTGGCCTGTGTAGAAGTCTCAATGTTGGCTGCAGGATGCAGAACAAGATCTAAAATATAGGGGTCTGGAAGGCATAAACTTTGTGTGATGGGGCCTTTCTGTTCTTGTAATTAAGATTTTAGTACAGTTGAGCTCCTTCTTTCATAATACACCCCTGCGATGGCTACCAAGACCACTCCTTCAGAGAAGGTCTGCAGCCAGTTAGCTGGATAATAAGGGGCAGAGAGAGGGAGGGGAGAGATTACTCACAGCTAATACAAAACATGTGCCAGTGAGACAGTGACTATTCAGTGTGTCCATCCTTTAAAATGTGATAAGCACATCTCCTTGGAGCACAGGGATGACCGTAGGCACCAGGAAACTGCCAGCAGGTGTGAGCCTGTGTCCTGGCTGTGATGCAGCCAAGGCAAGGTGGAGTGGACCAACCCATGGCCCAGATAATCCATCCATGGATAATCAAACGCTATGTCCAAGATGTGATTTGACTGTTTTCTTTGTTAAAGTATCCATTGCCAATCTGACATCATCAAAAGTCCTGCTGCTTACATGGATGTTTGTCCTCATTTGAATTAGTAACCAGACCTGGAGGTGATCTTAAGATCAGCTGAGGTGTATAATGTAATATATAATGCAGTTTTTATATAAAATACAAGGATAACATTGACAAGGAAGTGGAAAGAGTACAAATTTCTGTACAGTGCATGACAACGCAGCTCATAGTCATCTTTTGAAGATTACTTGACTTCAGTGGAAAAGGCTTATCTCCCTATAATAGGAGACATTCCTCTGCTGTGACATAATCTCACTTTTTATCTTCTGTCTCCTTTATTCTTTCTGGAACGAATATATAGAGAAAGATAAAATACCCTCTGGTGACCCCTATATCTCAAGAGTCCTTAATGCCGTGTGTCTTTCATGACAGGTAACTTCCTAACAAGTGTTGCTGGAGGAGTTTCAGGGTTCTCATTAAAATGGTTTGGCTTTAGGACTTTATTCTGCAAGATGAAATCCTGCACTGTAGAGAGGATGCAGACCCTTCAAGAGGCACTCAGCAGTACTTTCCAGATCAGTCCCTTTCTGCCTGATCCAGCACTGTTGACTGATTTCAAACCTAATCAGGCCTGAGGACTGTGGTCCGTCCTTTCCTTCATCCCTTTGGGCAAAGATGCTTACATAAGGTGTGCAGAGACCGTGCCATGGGGGGGCTTCGTACCACACGTGGTGGGAGCTTTGCCTTGAAGTGCTGACAGTCTAAGTTTAGATCTGGCGCAATGAGTGAAAGTAATAAACAAAAGTTGGGAATAGGCATGGAAGAGGTCAGAGCAGGGAGATCAAGGGTTGTGCTGATTTGGTAGGTGAATATCCTGATGGCTGTGCTGATTAAATAGTGAGTCACCAGCTGGAGGCTGGGAGGAAGAAGCAGGGCGTTAGAAGGATGTGGCTGTGGGGAGACCTGGTGAGCAGAGATTAGGAGGACAGTTCGTGCCCAGAGGACTAGAATAGCTTGTCCACTAGTTTCATTGTTTCAGGCATCTAAAGCACACTGGGTTAATCACCAACAAAGATGCCCAAGGGAACAATGTTGTATCGGTTATCTTCCTGAGCATTTGACTGTTTTGGTTTTATTTATTCTAGACAAAAGAGCTTATTTGTGATGTTTCATCTTTAGCCTGAATGTCTCTAATTTGGACAACCATTTAATTTGGAAGGTTTCCATGAGACGCCAGTGAGACTGTCTGATTAAAGTCATGACTTATAACCAAACGTCTTTCTCGCTCCATGTTGCTGACCGCAGTATTGGTTATGAATTGTGAAAGAATGTTAAAATCCAGTGTATTTTTCTCTTTGTGGGCTCTGTTTATTTTTATTTTCAACATTTTGATTGGACAATGAAAAATGTCAGTGATGCCAGTTGTAAGTCTTTAGGTACAAGTTTGCCTTTCAGCCATTGCGTAGGAGTGATCATTTGCTTTTAAAAACTGACATCTGTGGATTTTTAGTTCCTTTTTCTTTAATAATCTCTGGGAAAATATGGTATTTTATAAAAGCCTGTTGTATGGAAGGTAAAACTAAGGCCAAGTTTGGGATGACAACATCTTTTTCATGTCTCACTAACTTTTTCAAAGAGCAGTAGCAACAAGCTGAGCGGAGGTTGGAAGCAGCAGCATTGTTCCTTCTGTTTCCCTTGAATTCCTTTCATCGGTCCAGTGACTACACGTGTCCCGATGACACGTTTCTGGGTCACATGTCCCAGGAAGATGGGCTATATGGAGATACAGGGCATGGAAAGTATTCTAGCTAGAGACTAGTTATGTTGACAGGCTTCACATGTGGTGTAAATTTGTATATTCCTCACATGGACTTTATTAATAGCACATGACTGAGACAGGGAGAGCCAGTTACATGGCTCTTTATGTAAATAAAACAACAGAAATGTATTCTTTCTTGTTCCTTATCATATTAAGCCTGCAAATAGATTAAGGCATCTTAGGCTAGCACATGAGATCATTAGGAAATGCAGAGCAGCACGAGTTGGAGCACAGAGATTTCCCCAAGCCAGGCTGCGTGGCTGTAGGAGAGGAGTGAAGGCACAAGGGCACAGCATGCAGTGTCCAGAACTGGAGAAAGAATAGAAGGCCCAGATAAGTATTTAAAAAGTCAGCCTCAAGCGTAACCAAACTGAATGCTTGTTTTGTTTTTGGTCCAGTGGAAACTTCACAATGGAAGAGTTAGATAGTTTTCTTCCTTGGCTCTGCCATTGAAGGGACGTTGCTGCCTTTTCCAGTCAACTTTCTCCCATTCAATGGGATCTAGGTTTCATTTCAGTGGGATCTCTCCACAGGGTACTGCTCTGGTGTCATAGGGTCAGAGGGAGAAAATGCTGTAACTGTAGGTTGTCTTTATTGTGATTTTTCTCAGGTTCATCAGTGACTTCCACTGTAATTCTTTCAGCTAGTAGTAGTAGCAAGCTGTTGCCCTGGTGTAGGGATTAAGTATAGCTGGAGGCACAAACTAGAGTGTTAGGAGATTGCATATCCAGTCCTCTGTGTTCCCGCTAACAGGAAAAACTGGGGAATGTGTCTAGAGAGACTTGATCCAAGTATTTGTGTCCTCTTCCAGACACTGAAGAAAAACATCTGAATGGAAAGGACTTATATTAGTTGTGAGCCTCCTGTATTAATCACAGCCAGTTAATTGGAGGTATCAAAAGAACAATAGATGAGGTGCTTAGGGACATGGTTTAGTGGTGGGATGGCAGGATTAGGTCAAAGGTTGGACTCTATGATCTTAAAGGTCTTTTCCAACCAAAGTGATTCTATGATTCTAATTTAATCCTTAGCAACCTGGAGAAGTACAGAAAGGCTATCCCAGTTTGACACATGTGATGAGTATGAACCCCGAATTCCCAAATATGCAGAGCTTCGCTGTGCCCTGAGCTCATCTTTATAGCTATGAAAAGCGGGACTCCAACAGGTTCGCTTCAGTGATGTGGTGAATCTGGATGAAGACACAGATGCCAGGTACCTGGTGATAAGGCAAATTAAAAATGAGCTATTTACAGTGCAAGAGGCTTGAATTTTGTCTACTAGTGAAATTATTACCCAAATTGGGTAATAATTCACACATTTTCATTTTAGGAACAACTAGAAATTCTTCTGGAGGGCTTCAAATCATCCTAGAAAGAAGAGGTGTCTCCCATTCAACGCCTTTTATTTGAATGGGACATCCAGATAATCTGTTTCTGAATGTAGGCAAGGAAAGGAACACTCTCAGTCTAGTAGAGCGGACAACCAGGAATCTGAATCAGGATTTCTCTCCCCAGCTCTGTACGTACCACGTATTATGACCTTGATAAGTCACTTTCTTTTTTAGGTTCATGTTTTTAAAATGGATAAACCAACATATGTTTCCTGTGAGTTTCCTGTGTAAGTTAGTTTTTTTAAGATGTGAAAGATAGTATATTAAGTGGGCTGCATTTTTACAGGTTCACTCTCAGAAAGAAATATTTATCATATGTGACATTCAAAACATTCCTCTGTGCCCTTAAGTTCAAATGATGGAAATAAATTAGAAAAATGGTATTTAAGTGCTAAGCAGGGTATGGCGATAGGACTATTGCATTTACATTTGCACTGTGAGCAAAGAATTAATCATAAATGCACCAGGCCAGCATGGTTTCCCACTGTATTTGAGTATGATTTACCTTCTATGTAATCAAAATGAAGATGCATTTGTGGCTAAAAGTATATACTAAGTCTTCCAAGTTGACATGTTTTAGCTGTAAGGGATAAATCAATTTTAAATTCTACTGATTTCTTTTCCTCTATGCCTCAATTAAGCAAGTTAAATTCCTGAAGTTTTTCTGCTGCTACTTGTAACAGGTCAGAAATGTCAGGGTATCCTTGAAGAGGAGCACTCTCCTCCAAGACACTTTGCATAGCTTAATTAGTGCAGTTATTTCTTTCCCTGTGCCTTCTCTAAGGGCTTTCTTTATGTCAGATGCTTCTAAGTATTGAGAATCAGAGCCAGAGGTCAACCAAGGAGCTGCTGATCACTCAAGCTAAACGTCCTTTAATGCAACAGTTCATATGAGTGGTTTGCAAAGCCCCTCCGGGGGACCGTGTGTGCAGGGGTGCTCCTGGGCGCATGCATCTATGGGCTCCGCTCAGTGCAGCGCAAGGCACACGTGCGTTAAAGGACCTGATGAGGCTGAAGGTCTCTCTCATCGGGTGACTACAGGCATCACTGCGCTTTCTTTTATTCTACTGTAGCAAGCAAAGAAGCTTTAAAACTGTCAAAAATGCGCTGTGTGGGGTGTTTTTCTCAACAGGCAGTGAGGGACCTTCCTAATATCTTTAAGTAGCTTTGTTGTCCTGAATCCCTGGCCTCAGCTGTATAATTGCTACAGGTAGGCAGTGTGGCAAATGTTCATGATTTTAGGGCCTGGAGCCAGTTTGTGTCTCAGAGTCACTGATTGAATGTTTTTTCTGTCCAAGGTAGCTGCCTAAGCAGAACTAGTTCTGATTCTGGCTAGTGATATGTCATTAATATACAAGTCCTCTAAAATGTTTAACTATGAAAAGTGAGACTTTGACCCCGAGATATCAGAAATCATTCAAACTAGACTAAACACAAACAGTTTACATAGTCCAGTATAGGATGAGGTCTCTTACCAAACCTTTACTGTAGATAACCATTATGTGAATGTCAGCCACTGGAGTGCATTTCATACTGGGATTTTCCACTTGGCCTTTATTCAATACCAATCTGATAATGGGATGAAAAGTGGACTTGAGGAATGCAGTTCAAAGGACTTGCGGAGTTGAACCTGTGCACCAAGCCTGGCTACGTAAGTCATAGTAATGACTTGTGAAGGTACCATAAAATGGAGACAGCCTGCACAGGGCTGTGAAACAGAAGATACCTAACTCATGTGTGGGACAGTGGAGGAGGAGGAGCCAGGCAAGGAGCACCAGGAGTGGAAAGCAGCCAAAAGGATGCTGTAGGAAACAACAGTCCCAGCAATACTGCTGTGAGGACAGCTTTCCTCCTCGGTCTCCCTGTGGTGGCCTTGCTAAGTTACAATTTTTAATGTGGTTATCTCTGCCCCTGAAAAGACCGTGGATGTGTTTTTTAAAGACCTGATGACAAAATTACCCTCAAATTCTGAAACACAAAAGGAGTAAGGAGTCACTCAAGTAAGAAATCTGTCCAGATTGCTGACTCTTATTATTATGAGAAAGGATGGGAAGCTATAGACAGTATGAGTGCTGATGCACTGTAACGTACACGGAAATGGGTCCAGCTTTATTGCCATATTTAATACAGTCACTGAAATATAGAAATTCTGTGAAGAACAACCTCGCATCTTGGGCGCTGTTACTTGGTATGTCTTACCCTGCAGTTAATAATGCAGTAAAACATTGTTTCTGGCAGACATCTTATTAAAAGAAATGCCTACTTTTAAAAAACCTTCACATTTCCTATCTCCCCCTTTTTGTTAAGGGAAGCCTGATAGCCGCATGTATCAATTCAGACTCAGGCACCTGACAGCCTCTATGTCTCTCTGCATTGTCTGCTCACGGTAGCTTTTGCCTTGTCGGATCCCACTACACATGCTGCAGGGCCCCCAAATGTTACGGTGGTTTTAAATGCTCAGCTTTGGATTGAGAAGGCTGGCACAGGTGAATGAGCAGCGTGTGTAGCGTGGCAGCCAACAAGGCTGGGATGTGCTGCAGTATTTTGGGAGGGAACAGCCAGACAGTGGGTGGTGGAATCTCTTTTTTCCTGTAGAGCTGCTTGAGATTTCAGATATTGTGATTTGTAAAGGTGTTTAGATGGCAAGCTGATCATGAAAAAACAATTATAGATGATGCATCTTTTTTTCCACTTAGGGATGAAAAGCTACCTAACCCCAAGTGCCTCTGTTTTATCAGTCTTGTTGCTCACATTTCACGTGTGCTCTATTGAGCTGCCTATAGCAACATGTAGTGCTTCTAAGCCGTTGTGAATTCGGGGATTTCAAAGGCCTTACTGGCTTTAACGAAGGAGAGGGGCATTGTATGGTATTTCCATAAAGTTGAACTCTATGCAGAAAAAGCAGGGGACAACTTGTCCCATTGCTTTCATTTTATATTTTGACAAACTGAGGTTTAGACAAGGCAAGGCAAGCATTTTGAATTCATTTACCAAGAAGCAATAAGGAACTAACCTAGAAAATATCCAGGAAATTACTCAGGGAATTCTCTAAGTGCAATAAGACAATAAAGTTCAAACCTGAGTCTTCATCCTATGAGCTGTCTGCAGGGCCCTCCACCTCTGGGGGCTTTGCACAGAGCTGGATTTGTCACTTTGTGCTTTTCAGAAAGAACAGTTTTTAAAATATTCCATCTGGTGAGTTTAAGCAGAGGAAAGGTAATTGTTCGTGTCCTGTGTGCTGTGCGTTGGACGGGCTCTGGGTCGCAGTCTCTGGCGGTGCATGACGTTACATGCCGAGCGGGTAAGGGCGGGTGCGGCTGCTGCCGGGGGTGCCTGGGCTTGCTGAGAGGATTGCTGCCATTCCTACCCACTTCTATCTCGGTCGTCCTTCGGAAACAACACGAGCGATTAGCAAGGGTTCTGTTATGTCATTCATTGCGGAGGAAAACTCATTCGTAAAGTTTGTGGTCCCATTCTCTCTGAGGCCACCCAAGGAACTGGGCCAGTTGGGGGGGGAGATGAGCAGCTGAGCCGAGAACACTCAAGAGACACCATCACCTGTCCTATGGTCGTGGCATGAAGCTTCAACCCAATCCTCCTCTGGAGGGTCCTGGGACTGATCTATCTGCAAAAGCACAGACCCTGTAGCAGCCTGCTGTTCCCTGGGCTGCCTGTGCACAGGCTGCGCAGGGTTGGCATGGCAACACCAGCTTCCAGAGGGTGTAGGAGCATCCCTGAATCACAGGTCTACCTGCCCACCCCGTCGCACCTCCTGAGTGCTGCAGGGGAGTGTCATGGGAGCCAGTGAAGGGCCTTCCCTCCCCAAAAATAAATACCAAGCAAAGGGAATACTTATCTGCCAGGGCCTGCTATTGAAAAACGGATCTCAGTTCATATAAGCAGGAAAAAGACATTGAGGCTTATTTGTATTTCTGCCCCTGAGCACAAAGGGGCTAGAAAGCAGGCGGCTCCCACCAATTGTGTGTTCCTCCTGTTTGGAGATGTAATCGGCGTCCACATACTGTGCCACAGCCTTTCCTCATCTCTCGGGGTTGGGTTGGGGCTGGGAATGATGCACAGGGGTAGAAGACCTCCAGGGTAGGGGTGGGGAAGGGCTGGCTCCTGACTCTGCATCTCTCCCCGATCTTCTGATGCGTAACACACACCGCTAGGAGCAATGTTCCTGGGGAAGGAGGAAAACACAGGGTCACCCTGTTCGCTCAATCCCAATTTACCAACTGGAGAAACAGGCTCTGTGTAAACAGTACAAATGAAACGGATGTTTCACGCTGCTACTGATAAGTTTATCAGCAAAGCCAACATTCACTCTGGACCCCTAGAAAAATACACAAAAAATGTGTTAAAGAAAGAGAAGCAGAGGGTCCTCAGCTAACCCCCAGCTTACCACACCCTGGGTATCGGTGTTCGTGCTTTGGGACGTGTCAACCATTGCTCTAGCCAATGTGACTCCAAGGTTGGGACATTGTGTTCTGTAACCACAAGGCCCAATCTTACCCAGGCTCTAGCTGTGTAAATGCTATCAAGATGGATGAAAAAGGACTGTTGTAAAGGTGCTAGGGAAGATGAGGGCAGGGCAGGGGCAGTCAAGGAGCATGGCTGCTACCGGGGAGCACTGTGGCAAGGCCCTGCTGACCTTGCATGGGAGGTGAGGCTGTGGCCTCTCTAGCTGGTATTGTCCACAAATAGACCATCGTCCTTTGCAAGGAAGCAAAGAGAAAACTCTCTTCTGCTTCCTTGACTGTGGCACTGAGCCAGTATTGCCTCACCGAGGGCTCAGCCTCCAGCTCAGAGGTCTCACAGCTCCAAAATGCCTCTCCCACGTTGCTTTAAGTGCCTGTTCCAGCATCCTGTTACATGTGGACCATCCCCACTGACTGGATTTTGTTCCCTGCAAGTGAGTGGCTGGGAAGGAGGTGTGTTTCATGAAGCTTGTAATAGAAAGCTTGCTTTGACCTCCACGACAGAGAGATTAACACCATTCCAGAATGATGTAGTGTGTGTTTTTTAAGGGTCCAGAG
Source organism: Egretta garzetta (assembly GCF_000687185.1). NCBI lineage: Eukaryota > Metazoa > Chordata > Aves > Pelecaniformes > Ardeidae > Egretta > Egretta garzetta. Next base: position 245,568 of record NW_009259719.1, on the reverse strand, counting down.
GCAATTCCTGTTTACAGAGCAGGACTGGAAGAGCCTCGTAGCATTCAGGCTAGGGTAGTGGCTGCCAGGGATTCCTTCTCCATAGCTTCTTTTTCAGGTGCACTTTTGCCCTGCTGAGGGAGAAGTTGAAACGCCCTGTGGATGGCTGAGCTGGGCTGCTGCAGTTGTGCAAAATCAGATGAGGGAATGAGGAAATTCTTGCACCTGTCCCTATCCCCTCTCATCAAAGGAAACCACATTAGAGCTTCTTTGGGGCGATTCCACAGAAAGTTTGCCAATCCTTATGAAAAATTTGTCATTGACAGTAAAGATCCATTTGAAATAGCCCCAGACTTCCTTGAGTTATTCTGCTCTGCAGATGTAGTCTTAAATGTTTTTATCAATAGCGGTCCAGCCTGCTAATCCCAATTATATGCTCATGCCCAGCACCACTGCCTTTATCAGTTTACGGGAACTGAGAGCTGGTGGTTCTGCTCCCACCATGCCCACTTCTCCAAGAAGTATGAAAGGCTAAAAGTACTCTGAACAAGCAACGTATCCACCTGCTAGTAGTAGGAGGCCTTGCATTTTTCATCATCTTTCTGGAAACCAGAACGTACAGGATCTCCTTTCTGGGTAAATGTATTCTCATGTCCATGAGGAGCTTGATGCAAGTCAACCATTTGAGCCTTGGTGAGCCAGTGGGGAGTTAGAAGTGGCACGAGCCTTGAGTCCGCTGTCTAATGTCCCTGGCACAGTCCCAGAGAGAAAATCAAAAGGCCATACACCCAATGGAGTAAATCCATCGTTTCACTGGTGGTTGGATTTGCCCAATTTTTCCATATTGTTACTTGCCTCCTTAAATTGCAAAACGTTTCTCTGAGTTTTATTTGTCATTTCTTGACTGATACTGTGCTCAAAACATTCATGTTTCCCCAAAGCACACTACATGCCTTTAGTCAAAAAAGAGCTATGTGCTGGCCCACTGCCAGGGCCCAGAATTTAAGGTGCTTTTTGGAAAAGAGGCCTTTAATAAGCTTTTGTATTCTCTTATATGACTGTAGTCTGAGACTCAATGCCCCACAGGTGGGACTTATGTAGTTTGTTATTAACTGTTTCCTTATATAAGGATAGTCCTGTTCATACATTGGCAGGGAACCACTAAGACTAGAGTCAGAGATTTTGGATGTTTTTGAAGACTTAAATTTAGATTTCTAGGTGCCAGCAGCGCTGAAATGAGAAGATATATGAGCATGGAAATCTAGCATCTAGGATATTAACAGTACAGAGCTCTTGCTGAAGCAAAGTGTGAAGCACACTTAGCATATGCAAAGCTCTATTATTTACTCCAGAAAGATCACGCTGTGAGTTGATAACGCATCTTCCTTCCCCTCTCTACTTCTCGTTTTCTCTCTGTATCAAGGCCTTCCGATCTCAGAAATTATTTACATTTCCCCTGCAAACCATGACTGTCCTTTTCTCTCTCTCCTGCTCCCTCTTTGCACAATGCTTTTGGTGCATTTCGTCCTGTTGAACCCTCTCCCACCAATGCACACAGTCAGTGACAGTGCAAACCGCTGCTGCCTTTATTGGCACGAGCCATAACCCGATACAGCTGTTGTCTGCTGACCTGGGATTTTCCAAGGGCTCCTGCGGCAGAGCAGGTTGCAGACCGATTGAGACACGTTTGGTGGTTCAGCCAGGTTTGCCACAAGGGGGGGTGAAGAACAGAAACAGTCTGTGGAAATTTACTGACTCTCTGAAGATCTCATGACTTCTTGCTAAATCTGAAAATTCCCAGTACAAGAATAATTGTTTCTAAACTGGCTGTGTGGCCTTTCATCATTTACCTGAATATTGCATGGTCAGTCGCATTTTTTTGTCAGTGGTAGACAACAGTCCATCGTTTGCTGAAGGGATGGAAGATAAGGGATTCATTAGTCAAGACGCTAGTTCCTAGTACAAAGAACTTCCACACAGATGGTGAATTTAAAAAATATATATATTCAACAAATCAACACATAGTGTGCCAACTCTTGTGAAATATGTGCACGTTAGGAGTCTGAGTGGGAGCAAATAAGGTTGTAAGGAATCTTTCTGTGTACCTTTTCTGTGTACCTTCTGTTTTCAAACAGTGATTTGCAAAGAAGTCTTTTTCTTGTCTTTTTTTTTTTTTTTAAAGGTAAATATGTACGAAGCTCTTTAAATCATCTGAAGTGGGTCATGGTTGTGACTAAGAGATAAGAAGGGATTTGTCTGTCTGACAAACTTCCCCATTGTTTTTAGAGAAGGTTGGTATTTTCCGAAGTGGTAAAATACCACTGAGTGCAAAATGCAGGGCGTAGTGTAAACTGGAGTTCTGCCAGTTCATGGGCTGAGCAAAAACTGTTGAAATGCAAGATGCTTTCAAGGCCCAGCTCTGCGTCCTGCACAAGAAAAGCCACCAGTGATGTCCCTGGATCTCCAGCTCTCAGTCTCCAGGCCACAAAAGGTCAACGTAATGCCTGCTACAAAGTCAATAGGAATTTTGCCATTAGGACAATTCATGTTCTTAGTCATCTTTATATGGGACCATATCACCTACCCATCAGAATTAATGGGGTTTATATAAAAATTTGAGGGAGGGAGAGAGGAAGAAGCCAGGAGAAAACAGAGAAAAATGCTCTGAGTTTGTGTTGTGCCTCCAGGCAAGGCACAAAGTGAATCTGAAATAACGTAATTTCTAAACAAGCTATAGCTAGAAGTAGAAACCGCAATGGTGATGAGACCACCAGTGCAGTCAACTCAAGCACCAGTAAAGGCAATCCAGCAGAACCTGCAAAGCTCACTCGGTGCATGGTGCAAGGCCCAGTGCCAGTAATGCTGTGCAGGCTGCTTTTGCTTTAATGTTTGTGAAGACAAGGGGCTGGCTCACGCGCAGCTGTACTGAAGTCATGCAGATGGAAATCTGCCTATTTGGGATTGCTTTTGGGGCTGGGGATGAAGGGACAAAGTAAGACGCTGCATATGTTCCATATGGTGTTCCCTATAGTGGGGTCTATTTTCTAAGCCTTTGCTGGGGCACTGCTGTGTTGGAATACTAATTCAAGCACTAACAAAATTGTAGCAATTTAGGGCAGGAATAGGATATTTGCAGGTGGATAATTAGCTGACTGGGTAATGATGATGTTATACACAGCCAAAAACTTGGTTTGGTACAGTATTTAGGGCAAGATGCAACGTATTGAAAATTCTCTGAATCTGTCCAGGAAAGGGTAAAGAAGATGATCCCAAAGACCCCAAGAAAAACACTTAAGATCAGAAAGCAAAACCTACAGGAAAAAAAGGAGACACATTAAAGGCAGCAAGATTGCAGCCCTGTACGTCATATAAAATGAATGCTGTTCATCGTCCTGAATTGTTCATGCTCAGACCATATATGTTCGGTTCTTGACAAAGTAATCTCTTTACAAAGCTACATAATGCAGCAGAGTCAGCTAAGAACGAGTTATAAACAAAGAAGCTATTCAGCTGTCAAAGCAATTTTCAGCTATATTAAAACAGAATGGGATGGGATGGATTCTGTCCCGGGAAGCCGGTGGTGATACATGTGTGTAAATCGCGTGGCGAGAGGGAGTGCGTGCATGCACGGGTGGCCGCCCACGCAAACACATGCGCACACACGTGCACGGGATGATTGCCTGTTGCCGTCCCCAGCTCGCGTTAGAAATTGCAAAATGCTTGTTTAAATTGCATTTTCTGTCTGCGCTTGGGGATGTCACCAAGTTCTGTCCATTCTGATGACGTGTTTTGTTTCCATAGAAACCAATGTACTTTGGAGAGGGAAAAGCAGAAGGAGACTGAGAAAAGCAGAAAAATCAAGCAGAATAGGAGAAGTGTGCAGTGTGAATAGATCGTTTGGGTTGTGCCTTCAGGCTGCAAGATGCTGTATTTATTTGTGGGGTTGTCACTCCAGAATAATTCAAATCCATTCAAATGTATGTCAATTAAATGAATGCAGCATCCTATTTCTTCATATGTACTCTCCGCCATCAGACAGACTCCGTCTGCATGAGAGAGGCCAGGCTCCCCGTGTGCTTTCTGCTGACACAGGACTTTCGCCATTTGCTGTGTCTCTGGTGTCATTAGCAGGTGTTTCCTATCTTCATCCCCAAACTGGGGAAGGAGGCAGGGCCTGGGAAACTACAGATTTCAACTAAGGTTCAATGAAATACCTGTCAAGGCTCCCATAAAAAGCTGTGTATGATCTGTACCTCCCAAGGGGTAGGCGGGGCGGGGAGAGGAGCTATTCTATGATTTTTTTCCTTCTTAAAACAGCCAACTTGCCATTGAATCATTTAATCACTAATTAAAAATCCTGGATAAAACAAGCTGCCTACAGCTTTCTGGCAAACATCCCACTGACTTCAGTAGGGCCAAGATTTTACCCTTTCCTTGACTGCAGAGCTTGTTTGTTGTCCCTTCTTTTTCTTTAGCTGTGTGCTTTATGCCAGATTTTTCCTCTTAAGTGTGTGTTTTCTTTTACTTTTCTGAAATGTTATCTCACTTCAGCTCCAGAATATAGATCTTAAGATGATAGACCCCAAGAGGTAGTCCATGACCAGGCTAGCTGTGTTTCATCCGTGTCCTTTGCTGCTGTGGCCTAGGAGAGGACAAGGAGTAATGTGAGGGCAGTTAGGAATTTCAGCAGCTGAAGGTCTCCTGGAGCACGTTTGTGCAGGCATCTCGACTTGCAAGTCCCTGTTGCCAGAGCTACATGGTGCTTACGGGGTCCCTCAGCTGGTACCTGACCAGCTGGAAAAGGGGTGGACCACTGTAGCCTAGAGCATCAGCTGTTCCACTGCCCAGGGCTGAATGCCAGGAGGAGAAACAGAATCCTATTTGTGTGTATTCTATATGCATGAATGCCTTTGGTGACAGAGTGAAATCCCCGTTGTCTGTTCATATTCTTTGGTACGTGTTTCTCCTGTCTTCCCTTTTTCTATTTAACAGTCATATACTCTGTAATTTTGCTTTCAGAGTCTGCCTTAGAAGAGACCTATGCCATTTTGCCTGGAGCTGAGTAAGATGCACCCCCGCTGGCTGCTTGCTTGAAGGTAGGGATGTGCCAGCGAACCCTGCTTCCCGGGGGCTTTTTGGCAGAGCGCGCTTGACTTTCTGCCGTGTCCTTCATGAGAAGCTGCTCTTGGTCACAGACGGCCCACGTATGAGGAACCTGAGCCAATAAAAATTGCCAGGACCTACTGCATTCTTCAAAGCTTAGGGCACCGGGGTACGTGTCGACAGCAAACACCCTAATCCCTTACCAACGTGTTGGATGGCAAAACCCATGGCAGTTGCTTGTAGTGTTGATGCGGTTTGAGCCCATACTGTTTAATTTATCTTTGTGCACCCAGATCTGTGATATCTAACACTACTGATAGTTAGTCCCGTTTGCTGGTTTGTCGACAAATTCTAAGAATAAAAAGAAACTATGTGAAGGGAGATATGATTTTGCTGGTCAGCTCTAATCTTGGCTGTTTTCCTCAGTTTTAAATGTTGCATTTTACAAGTTATATGTTAAATGCTCTGCTTCACTTCTTTGCATCCAGACAGAAAGGAGAGGTTTGTAAAAAATGTGCTTTGTGTGTAATGTAGAATTTTTCTCCTCTGGGGAATCCATCATTGAGGATGTTTACTATATATTTATGAGATCCCTTGCAGATCTGTAGGCCAGGCTCTCAGATGTTCATCTTCTTGGACTTTTCATTGCTAAAATTTATTATTCTTTTAATGGTGGGCTCGCAGAAAAATGTGGGGGGCTGAGTTTGAATTCCAGGCAAATCTTATATCGCTGCTGGTTTGCAACTGGGCTCCTTACAGGATTCGGCAAGATTTCATTCAGCATTTTCTATAGTGCTGGTTCCATTTCTCTGGGGGTGCAGGGAAGATTACTTTTGGCTTTAATGTTCTGTATTAGTTAGTCTGCGATTTGCTTGTTCCAGAGGCTGGACATTATCTTTGATAATGTGTCATTCTGTAAGACAATGAGTGCCAGAGGGAGCGACAGGGTATCTCTCACATGTGCTACCGCTGATTCATTGCATGTACTTCTGCGAGGTGATGAAACACTTCGGTCACGTCAAAACTGTGCTGGTTTCTAGATAGCAGCTAATATCTAAATACTAGATATTACGTGACAAGTTTGAAGGCCAGAAGGTGATGTTCACGGGTGATGTCTGGGCTCACAAAGTAATCTTCTGGAAGCCAACGTAACTTTCTGTGTGAGTGAGGAGAAGTTGTGCGACTGTAAGCTCAGGAATGGGCTGTTACTCAAGTGCAAGGATGAATGAGAAAGATTAAAAAAAAAAAAAAATTTAATTAAAATAATTTAAAACTCTGTGCAACCCAAGTGTACTGTTTATCATCTTGTTGTACCAAAACAAAATTTGTGATATACTTTGACTTGGGATTTTCCAGAGTCATCGATGTGCTGGTTTTCATCATCTCTTGTCTTGCTGTTTCCTGACTTCCCTTCCCAGGCTTTGGAATTTTTATCCAAATTTTCCTCTTTTGCTTTTAATGCAATATCAGAATTAGCTTTTTGACCTCAGAGACTTCTCCCAAAGTAACAGATTTAAAATTGCTAGGTAAGAGTCAGCAGGAGATGATGATACTTGGTCTAATTTCCTTAGAAATGTTATAGCTCAAGTATTTATAATAATAAGGCTCTGTTACTGGAACCTCTCAATTCCAAGACTCTGAAAGTGGTAACTGAACCAGCAAGTTCTGGGAATATTTCCTAGATGGAAACTCGGGGGGAAGAAGAAGGGCATGGGAACACCAGCAATGTAATTGTATAAATGAGCATGTAATTTTCCGCAAAAAATTTCCTTGTCAAGTTCAGTATTTTTTCTTTTGACAAATTGCTTGTGTAGAAAATGAAGCTTTTCAGCCTCTGCGCTGTTCCAAATTTTAAGGTTTTGGTTTTCTTCATGTCCCTGTTATTGGACATGTATGTCTTGATGTGGTTTTTGACATCACTTAGTGGTGATGAGTCCGTGTTCACAGGCCGTGATTGGTCATTAAGTCATGCTTAATGGCTTAGGCCTTATAAACTACATTTGACTCAGGGAAGTATCATTTGGTTGTTGGAAGGAGAGTCTGCTGCATCGCTCAAAGTCAGTGAAAGTTACTTCTAATCAGAAAGTTTTGTCATGGTAGGATTCAACAAGACTCAAACAGTGCATGATACTTCTGCTCGTTTGCTTTCTAAGGCTGACTCTTGCACACAGCTATTTTTTTGAGAATGACAGCCATGAGCAAATTTTCAGTCACATGGCTGTTTTCAAAAGTAACTAAAATTGGATGCAAGGGAAGATCCATCTGATAATGATCCAACATATTCACAAATATTTTCTCATTATTTCTTTACCACTTGTCAGCTACCCCTTCTTTTCATCTATTCCCTTCTATTTCTTCTTGGTTTTGTGTTTTGATGTTGTTTTGATGATGCCTATTTTGTTCCCAGAACTAATATCTGAATTTATAGTAGATGGTTTTGAATATTGATGCATCTATGTATACAGATATATATAGATATATAAAGTGGTTGCTTTTTATGGGGGTTGATTTCTTTTACTAAGCAAGAGAGCAGACTTGGATACAGAAGTTGCAGGCATGTTTGTGATCAGTCAATCTGTGCAGTTGTACCAAATGACCCTATAATATAATTCATGCCATGAGGCTTGGCCTGAGTTCTCACTGGATGGTAGTTGCCTTACATTATGATGGTGAGATGTTTCCCTTCTCCTAAGAGAATTTGGGATATATTCATTGATTGAGTTGGATAAATAGTTCTGGTTTTCCACAAGATCTTTATCACTGGGTAGCTCCTTCTTCAAAAACCTGGTGCCATCTCTCAAGGCATTACTTCTGTAGTATCTGGCGCTCAGATTAAAAGCAGGTTACAGTGCGGCTGGTTTTGTATGAACGTTTGTAAACCAGCTGTTGAGAGAAGGTTCCCTGAATGTGCAAAACCCATGAATTACATGTTGTGTTTCATCAGGAGGTGTTTTGTTAAAGAATTGCCAGAGACAATTAATCTTGATTATAACGTAATCCTGGTACAAAATGCATCGTTTCTTCTTGGCAAATGAAGTGTTTGGCATCAGCAAGTGTTTACATTTACGTTGTTTTTAAACTTCTGTGTGTGCTGGGAGGTAGGGTGAAATATTTCCTAGATGGCCAAGGCTATTCCTAAGAAAAGATATATCATGGAGCAGAAATTCCGAAACATTCTGTTTCAAAGGAAGCTACGTGATCAATGCAATTACACCAGGGTTTTACGGGATGTCCAGAGCACATCTTTCATTGTCTTTGCATAGGTTGCACCTCAATTTTGTTTATGTTTTATTTCAGAGCTTTCCAATTTTCTGTTGTATCAGCAGTTGCATGAGCTACCTTTCCTTGTGCCCCTGCTTTGACATATTCCTATCCTGCCATGTTCTTAAGAGATTTTTTTTCTCTATGCGCTAGAAAAAGTGACAGAAGTTACTGTTGGGTAACTCATTACACTCTGATGCTCTCTATCTTAGCTCAAATCACTAAGTAAATATAAATAATGTTTATATGTCATACCTCTTCGTAACTGTATATGCTTGTTACCTCCACTTTTCCTGTGTTCCTGGTGCTTGAGTGAGGAGAAACCACAAAACACCAAGGGAATGTTGGCGTATGTGAAAAAAACTTGCATGGACCTTGATTCCAGGAAGAACATACACACATGCTGATAAACAGCTCCTTATCTAAGAAATACTTAAGAGAGTGTTTCTTAAATGAGAGTGCTTTTCTGAAACTGAGCATTTGGTTGCTGGGTTGTTTTGGGTTTTTTTTTTTTAAATATTTCAACACCCTGCTGATAATGTTGTGAAATCCTTGCTGGGCCTTAGCCAATTAACTGAATAAACTTCTACTTGTTTAATGATTTTAAACTCTCCTATGTGAGATAAACTTGCCATTTGTTCATTTAACTTCTCTCCTGCATTTGGTGTACAAATGCTATCTAATCTCACGGAGACTCCAAGTCTTTGAGACTTAAGTTCTTGCAAATTTATCAAACACAGCAATCAGAACACGTCTGGGCACTTAACAAAGTTCTCGTAGTGTTTTTCACTGATACTTTTAGTATTATTAAAGATAATTACCATTGTATTATTAAATACATGGAGCTGCCATATTCTGTGATGTAATTTTCCACTTTTGCATTTACCTTTATTAGCACACATTCCATTTAAAGTTGTCTTTCATTGCTCAGAGTGCGACATAGTCCAGAGAACTAGGATTGTCCAAATCTGCATCCCATAAACTGTCTGCAAAATAGTCCTTCTTTCTAATGGCCAGCCAGCTCCTAAAATCCAACTGAAAGGTTAAGATCAGAAATATGATAACGTCACTGAAGACATCAAGTTACTGACAGGATTCCTTTAATTACAAAGGGTTGAATAGGAACAAAAATTATTCCCTGCACACTGCAGGCTTTCTTGCTCTGTGATCATTGGCATTATATTTCATGTTTTCAAGCATTCGAGTAATGGATACAAAATTGGAAGCAGGAGGAAAGGTATAGAAATCATACCTGGAGGCAGTGAGAGAACGGGAGAACTCTCATTCAGTACCAGTGAAATAAATTTCTGTCCACAGGGCACAGGCATTGAGAGGAAAATAATTTATATGAAACCAAGGGCTGTAACAGCCTAATTTTGTTCTCTGGACCCAGGTAAATTTCATCCTAACACAATAAATAAATATATAATATAAAGTGCAATGCTATTTCCTGATTCATGGTCTTGTTAGACTCCAAATAAACATATATCATGCTGGAATTGTAATAACATAGGCTTAGTACATACAGAGGGAATTGCATCCAGCTACTAGATATGAGGAAAACATACCGAAAGGGAATGATTTAGAGGAGAATGAAGTTCTCCTTTAGACTCAGTGATGGTTCTGCTGTGTTTTCCCCTGGAAAATGGTCCTTCTCTTGTATGGACATTTTTACATATCTTCTTTCTTGAGCCAAAAAAAAAAAAAAAAAAAAAAGGAAAAAATCCCCCTGGTATAAACACAATTTTCT
>NW_009259719.1:228408-235428 GCF_000687185.1 Egretta garzetta | reverse complement strand
AAAAAAAAAAAAAAAAAAAAAGGAAAAAATCCTCCTGGTATACAAACAGATTTCATGTATTTAGCTATATTATGCCATATATTATGCCAATTATCATTATGCCATAAGCTGAAAAGCAAGTTTAAAAATTAGGAAGTTCAGCAAAATAATTTAATATAAAAATCACTATTTAATAATATGTAACATTATTAACTATATAAGTGTTTAATAATATAAAACTCTCTTCCTTTTTCTTTGCACTCTGTGTCACCTGAAAATGTTTCTTTAGGCTCAGGAACTGTTTGGAGCCCATATTTGTCAAATATTGTAGGAATAGGAGAAGGAATAATAACAGCAACAAATGATTTAATTATTACTACAATTATCATTGCTATTCTTATTAGGAATATCATTTACTGTAACACCTGCGATGTGGCTGGCAATTTTCAGACACTTCAGGGCTTTCACTTCATTCTACAGAGTTCATAATTCAAGGCAGAAGTCGGGGAAGAAAATATCAATAAGAAATTTATGGAAAATCTGTATATCATAAATCAGCAAGCTCCCTTACAGCAATAGAAGCACGCTCTTAGGAGGGTTTGCATGGAGGGGACTTAGCAGATGAGCCCTGGGTGGCTGGACAGGGCTTAGGGTTTGGACCCTGGTGTGACAGCCTGGGACACAGATGGAGCGCGGTGCCATGAAACACAGGGCTTGGAGCAGGCGGCTGGAGGCCTCTCATGGCGAGACCGGGATAGTGAGTGCACGGGAGGAGCACCAGAGCTTTGAAGGCTAAAATGTGCTCCATGCAGGATGGGAGGCTGGTTGAGGAATTCAAAACCTCAGTAGGGGAAGTTCTTCGTGAGCCTTTGTTAGAAGGGATATGCTCTGAAATGACGGCAGTGGGGCAATGGTGTAAATCCATCTGGCTACATAGATTTCAGCACCGTCCGGCTGAGAATTTGGCTAGCAGCTTATAAATCCCCAACATTTCACACACCAGAGTACAAAACAACTGTTCTTTCAGACCGTTGCGTAATCGTGAGTCCTCAGCCTCTGCTTGAGAATGATCCAGCTACCTTGTCAAGGAGCTGGAACAAAACTCTGCACCTCAGGTGACTCAGTTATACAACACGGAAAACAAATTCCCTCCACCAGCGTTTTGTGGGCAGTCCCTTGCACAGCCCTAGTGGGATGTTTGGTGCCATGGTCTGAGTTTCTTCCCATAGAAAGGCCAGATCTGTAAAATTGCTCCTTACCCAACTTTAAATCCCATTCAAGACCTAAAAGTAGATTCAGGAGGGTTGTGCTGAAAGGGCGATTTTCACCCTTGATGGATGAATCACTGTAACATCTGTGCTGAGTTACAGTACAGCTCAAATGCTGAGAGAAGAGGATGAAGATAAGGAATAAGTGGCCAATACCTCTTTAAGAATCCGCAAGAGCAAAGTAATAAAAAAGAAATACAATAACTCAGATAATAAAAACATTATCTTACAGATTTCATACAAACTTTGCCTTAGGGAGGCCACCTGGCTCGTGTTTTACTGACACAGCTGTTCAGACCTTTTTTTCCCTTTGCTACATAAAAAATAGAGGAATCTGAACAGCTGTTTTGGTTAATTTTTTTAATGCCTTCAGTAAGTAAAAATAAAGGCAAATGACATCAATAAGCAATGTGAAACTGCCTCCAAAGATGCTTTAAAAATTTTTAAGTCCTGGACCTCATCCTCAGCGAATAAAGGTCTGCGTCCATGGAAGGAGCTGAGCCCGCAGGGCAAGCGGGGCATTTCCACTTGCTCGCTGACAAGGTGTAGCCTCAGCCGTCCAGCATCTCTCCTCTTCACGTAGGAAAGACTCACCCACATCAGGGTGAACTGGCAAGCTCGGTTATATTGGAATCAGTCCACAGTAACCCCACTGACTTCACTGAAGTCACTTAAAATTTCCATAATTGAAACTAAAAAACCAACCCCACCCCAAAACTGATTTTGCTTAAAACCATCCATAACTGGTTCCATTGTATTCCAGGGAACTACTCTTAAAAGAGGTAGTTGAAGGGAGCAAGTGGAAGGTATCATTTTTCGCTATTTTCAAAATCACGGTGTTTCAGGGGGATGGAGGAGTCAGTGCTGATTAGCTCTGCCCCTCCTGACACCCAGCACACTAATAACATCCCAGCAGGTTGATAAAAGGGTCTGCTTTGAAAGGGTGATGGAATGAAACAAGTGGGAGTCGTTTTGCTTTTTGTTGTCCAGTGTTTCACACACCTCTAGCGGCAAACCCTCTTCGTTGCCAAGACAACCCCGAAGAAATACGAAATCCAGAACAATACCCTGTGTACAAGAAGCCTCGTATTCTTTAGTGCACGCGTTCGTTTTGAATGTCAAGAGAAACACTGCCCTCCACATCAATCCAGGTAAGTCCAGGTAAAGGTGTAGGTGATGTCTGTAAGATTATAATGACTTGCATTTAGAGATCGTCTTTTGTCCTGATGGCTGCCGAAGCTTGAGGCCAGCACACCGAGAGCCTGAGCAATGCTATTCCTGCGATGCAGCATTACCTATAGCTGGCCAGGCAGTACCAGGAGGATTCCTGGGGGCTGTCATGAAAATCAGTCGGGGCTGGGGCGCTGTCTGCTCTCCCCAGCCTGCGCTTCATGTGAAGGTGTCTGCAGTGAGCGGGGAACGCCAGGCTGTGATGATCTGCCTTTGCAGTGGTTTCTAAAGATTTCTTGGGCAGCTGAATGCAAGTTAGTACAGCTATAAATAATTATCACTCAATAATTGGGATGGACTGAGCTGTGCTTGGTCTTTAGGTCAAAGGAAATATAAATGTGACTTAAGCCTCTTTACTTAAGGTCTTGGCTCAGTGCAGGATAGTGGAAGGTCTGGAGCTTTGGGTTTGATAATGCTTATTTATTTAACCCTAATGAATATACATTGGACAAAGGTCCAGGAGGTCAGAATAAACATCTTCAGAGACTCTTAGGGCATCCTCTTGAAGAGATTAGCCTCGGGAACTTTTCTGTTTCTCAGAGAAAGGCTGTGTGCAGTTTGCAAATATAAACCTTGCTTTTCCATGTTCTCTCCAGATCATCTTTAAGCTTTCCCTTTTATTCCAAGTGGCAGATAATAAGTGATAATTTTTCTCTGAAGAATGCTAGGGATACTGGTTTTACCACACTTGAACCTGGCGTTGACCTCCTTGTTAGGAATGGCTGGACCTGTAGGAAGTAATTTAAGATCTCCACTCAGTTAAAGCTCTTTGATAAATAGGGGCACAGCGGTTAGAGCAGGGGACGCTGGATTCTGCGTAATGATGCATCCATTTTAGTGTGCACCCAGCATGAAGACAAAACCGTTTTAGCCTGCCTTGAATCACAGCAGCATCCCAAAAGTAATCAGGAGGAATGCCATCATCTTTGCACCCTTTGGTTCTTTGGGTCTCCGCTCCCTTGGTTCTGTCCTTCTGTACCAGCTGCCTATCAGGATGTTCCCAGCAGGAAACTCAGCAGCATTATGAGTGTATCCCAACAGACTTAGTCTTTAGGTGGGCAGGGATCCCTGGTGGACTGTAGCCTCCTTCCTTCTGCTGCACCCGTGGAACCACATCTCATTTCTCCTTTGGGGATTGTGTGCTGGGACCAAACATCTCCAGAACTTTTGGCTCCAAAAGGCAAGTAGCAAGCAGTAGTAGGCGGTAGTTTGGTGTAACAGGAGCACCAAACCGCTGAACAAAGCAGTTGGTGCTGAGTCCATGTCTGTGCTATTGACACTTGGGGTTTTTGACCTGAGACTAGCACTAGCTTAGTCCTATCGACTGAGCTCTGAAACTATGCCACAGTATGAACCGAAGCACAGTAAGTCAGGGACTCGCTTCTGAAGCACACTCCTCATCCAGACTAAGGCACAGATGTAAATTAGCATTTTAGGAGCAGATGATCAAACCGGCCAGTGCTGAAAAGTGAGTGCTGCATATTTGACCACCATGGTGAGGCACTCCGAAGCACAGCTGGTTCTGCTTCGATGGCTCCACCAGCATGTCCAGAGTTTCAGCTTCCATGTATGTTGCTTGGGGCATGGTTTAGTGGTGGGATGGCAGTGTTAGGTTAACGAGTGGACTTGATGATCTTAAAGGTCTTTTCCAATCTGAACGATTCTATGTGACAATATCTCCCTGGCTGGGGGAGAAGGAGCCTTGTGAAGGAGACACAGGGCTGCACTTCAAGCAGCAACCCTGGAAGCAACAGTTTGGCACTGTGCCTCGTTTGCCTCCCTGAAGAACGAACTCTACAGTGCACTGAGAACCATTGCACCTCCATCCTGTTAAGAGACGCATCCCGTTAGCGTTTCGGGTGAGGCATCCCTGAGCTCAGATGGCTCTCTGCTCCTGTTTTAGCACCTTAGAAACCAACTGAAAGCTCCTGGCTCTCAGGAACAAAGGAGGTATGTGAAAGAACTGCAATTTCATAAATGGTCGAGTGGGAGTTGGAGCTATTATAGAACATCCCGTTCCAAAAAGAAACAAATGACAGTCTGACACTGCCGGGTAGTAGTGACGTACGCGGCTGCAGTGTGAGTCAGTCTATGTGAAGTTCGGATACGGACCTAGGGGGAAAACATTTGTGGCAGCGGGACCGATCACATGCTCGTAGATGGAATTACCTCAGCTCATTTTTCATGCATGTGTTAATGTATTTGCTGTGCTTCTTGAGCAAAAGGCAAATAGCAGCACAGAGGAAAAAGTCGCATGTAGGAGCCGTTCTATCTGTCTCTTCTTGCAGCCTCCTGTTTCCCACCCACACTCCTGCACAGACGGTGATAATGTATCACGAGCCTTTTGGTATATCACTGTTTCGTTCAGTAAAATGGAATGTGCTGCTGTTGTTGTTATTTGTGTTATTTGGAATCCCAAAGCATGTCCCATTCCAAAGGCACAGGTCCATGAATGGGACAATTAAGTGAATTATTAGGAAAATATTTTGTTTATCACTGAAGTGGTGGCTTGCTTTAATAGTCTACAGCTTGGTTGAATGCTTCTATTCATTTAAAAATGGAAACTGAAGCCTAAGGATCCTTCTAAGGCCCAAAAGGAGCCTGTAGAGCTAATTCTGTGGTATGTGGGGGATGTGTAATGATGTATAAATTGTGAAATGATTGGCTGTTTACTGGAAAGCTATGGTGATCTCGTGGATAATGTTGGTCCAAGATAAGAAACTCTGACTATGATATGAGGACAAGGAACCTTTAGTAGAAATACTACCTTGAGGTATTCTCGTCTCAGACTTTTTTCCCACCCTTTTGCTCCAGCGCAGCCCTCTCCCAGTTATGCCACATAATACTCCTCATGTGACTCTGTAGCAAGCTGCATCGGGAACTGATGGGGGTTAAAAACTGTGAACAAAATGCCCTGTAAAATAGGAAGGATTTTGTTTTCTTCCTTTTTTTTTTTTGTTTGTTTGTTTTGGTTTTTGTAATTTATTTCAACAACATCAGTTCCCCGATCACATGGCCCCCAGGAACAACTGCATTGGCCTGGCTGAAAGGCCCAAGTGTTGTGTGGCAGAAGGGAAATGCTGGCAGGGGCTGATGGTGGGAACTCGGTGACAGCGGCGCTACCAAAATCTGCAAATCAGTAAACCGTAGCCGGTAAAACATTGCTTCATTCAGCAGCAAAACAGAACAGCTGCTGTGCCTCCAGAAGGAAAAAGAAGGGGATGTTGCCTGGCTACAGAGGGTGTCTTCGCCAGAGTTGGAGGGCAAACTGGGGGAAGGGGTTGGGTGCAGGGTACTGAAGTATCATGGTTGAAAAAGCCCTTGGAAAGCAAAAGCAGCCATCAGGTGTTTCCCATCTCTTGTGCTGGAATCTCATAAATGTATTTGACCTTTTCATGGAGGTTCAGTCAAATCTAAAGCAGAACTGCAGGTCAGAGTTGTAGTCTAACCCTCAAACAGGACTAAAATAGTGAGCTCAGATCAATGATTCAGACCAAAAGCAGAACTCTCCTTGCCATGGAATGGAGAAGTTTGGTTTGTGCCTCTCTGTGTAGTTGCCTTACTGACATTTTAAAGCAACGTTAGACTGGGGGAGCTCACCCAGCACCCTTCCCCGCTAGACACGGAGAGGGCTTTGCTGGCATAGCTTAAACCAAGTCCGTAGGTGAGCAAACCACTCTGGGACGGCTCTAATCTCTGGCAGCACTAGCAGAAGCAAACGGGTAGGAAAATGCTTCGTTACACATTTTGCTTATAGCAAATCCCTGGCAAACCAGGCTGGCTGCTCCTGCCACGGAGGGAAGGGGACTGGCTTAAAGCACGTGGGGTGCCTATCTCCTCAAAATGGCAAGCCCAGAGCTGGAGCGGTCTCCCCAAGTCATCATTATCTGCTGCATCCTTCCATCTCCCCTCCTCTGCCCTGGCACGAGCACCCTCCCCTCTTATCACAGAGGTGGCAACGTTTTGTGTTTTGTTTGCGCAGCTGAGCACTCTCGAGCTGACTCTGCATCTATCAAGGTCATAAAGTCATTCAATCCCCTGACCGAAATACCTGTAGTAGCCTGTGGTCAGAGCTACAGGACTGCACTGCTGCTGGTTGCGACACTGGAGGGATAACTTTCCTGCGGCACTACAAAGCAGCTTTCCTGGAAAAGGGAATGGTTTGCCAGTATTGTGGAATGGTAATTTTATGCCCATAAAGAGCTCTTATTGTAGTCTTAAAGCAGTCTTGAAAACCAGCCGCACCCTCTCTGTCCTGGTCTCGGGTGAAGTGCCAACACTGCCAAATAACGAGGGGTTTGCCACATGTGCCAGTGTCCCCGGGTGGCTGGTGCAGGTACCAACAGCTGGCAAGGCTTTAGCTCCAGGGATGCTGGGAGAGGGGTTGCCTGCTCGCAGGCGCGAAAAACAGGACCGCTGCAGCTGCTCCTCCTCCGGCTCGCCGGATGGCATCCCCCACAACAGATCCCTTGCTGTAGCTGTCGGCCTGTGCCGAGCCGTGCTCTTGGCTCCCTGCTCTCCCTGACGAACAGGCCCGGCCGCG
>NW_009259719.1:205058-228012 GCF_000687185.1 Egretta garzetta | reverse complement strand
CCCCGCCAAGGGCTGCGGAGGGGCTGATGTCACTGGCCCGCAGCCCGCGGGCATGGCTTAGGCGGGGGAACAGAGGGCTCTTCATGGGCCACAGGAAAACACGAGCTGCGTGGGAGGCGGCGCGGGAGGGCATGGCTCCAGGAGGGAATGAGACAAAGGTGCTGGAATGACCCTGGGAGCTTGCGGGAGGCCACACCTCGGCCCCCAGCACCGAGGGTTGGAAGGAGGTCACCTCCTATTTGGATTTCTTCCCTTGGGTTGTTTTGAACAATTCTGCCCTTGTTTTAAGAAAGGATCAGGGCAGGGGAGGAATGGTTTTATTTTAGAGGAATTCCCTGTGACTTGAGCTGCCTGAATTAGTCAGGAGCAGGGGAGATGGAGCAGAGGAGGATGGTACGTGTCCAGAAATGGTACGTAGGAGGGAGCTCAGGCTCCCCGACGGCATGAACCGCTGTGGCTGGGGCACGTCCTGTCATTAAGGTACCTATGTAGGGGGGGTCTTGCTGCCCCGATCCAGCTGGCTGTTCTGTGTCAGCAGTGTTGCAGGAGGTGCGCAGCCCCAGGGCAGTGTTTTTGGCAAGGCCAAGGTGAAGCAAATTGCAAGAATGAGCACAAGTATAACCAAACCTGCTGTGGCCAGAGAGGGGAAGTCTCCCCAGTGCCTGCCGGAGTTGTTAAAATGGAGGGGAAGGGAGGATGCTCAGGCTCTGAGTGCAGAGCTGATGCTGCTGCCTCTTGGGGAGGGGGCTCACCCCACCGCTTCTCTGTCTGTAAAATCAAATTCCTAAAAGTGATGGCACTTGTGATCATGCTGCCACAGACGGTAGTTTCTGAGCATTTCCAAAAGTCTTTGAGATTGCCTAAAGAAAAGCATCAAGCACTGAGGGTGATAGTGTGTATTATATCTAATTATATGAACCCTGGAATCAGCTATTTCCCCTTTCTTCCGTCATTCTGATATAATTGGAAGCAGGAAGACATTCACAAAAGAAATACTGTTTCTGTGAGCCACCCAGCGCAACCCATTTTTGCAGATTTTTTGCTGAAGGCTCAGAACCAGCAAATTGAAATAATCCTACAGACTTATGTAGAGTCTAAACTGGCCGCTGCATCTGATTTTTCTAAATGGTTCTTTTATGTCTGCAAGGAACCAAGTGAAACCTCCAGATTTAAGCATCCTTGAACCCTAGGACTTTGGAAATCCAGAGTCAGCTGCACGTCAGCTTCGGAGCCTGAAGTTAAGATTTGTTATCGTGAGTGAATATGCTGGGAATCAGAATGAAGAGCAAACATGCAAATTCAGTATTTAATGATAAGTCAAAATAGACAGCTAGTTCCATTAATGGAGAGAAGCACTGAGCGTGATTTCCCATAGATGTGAGGTCACACCTGAGTAAGTTGATATGGCTGTCAGGATTTTAGGAAAATGCTCACAAACCGCAAAGTTTCATGAAGTTTCTCTTGACCAGAGATTCACATCGTGTTTACTATTTGCTACTCACTGCTGTCACTTTTTACTGATCGAGTCAGGAAAACAACGTCAGGTGACTGGTGCGATCGATCAACATATTTAATGAATAGCCAGGACTGAACAGTCGGAGAAAAGGGGTGGTGAATGCCTTAGAGTTAGAAAGTGACGGGCCGTGACTTTTTGTGGGTAACAAATAAAGTTTGAAAAATATCAGCTTTAGTTTTCAAATGATTTGCTAACTAAGATAGGGGCGTGTGCTAAATTTGCAATTAATATTATTTTAAAGAATAGATCAAACAGCTCGAGCAGATTTCCTCTAACTGACAAGTTCCATTAAACAAGAAAGCTCATTCTTAGTAGGAGATTTTAATATAACACTGAGAACAGAGAACAAAACAATGAATGGAAACATATCAGCAGTCAATTTCCTGAGTATTCAAGCCTGCATTATACTTTGTTCTTTGCTACAGCCATGGCTCTGTAATTATCAAGCGTATTCATGGGACTTTTTCCTATTGACACTCAGCGTGAGTGTGGCTGGAAAGAGATTAAGCTTTTGTGGCAGCCATTTGGATTTGTCTAACTAAAAACAACCTGCAAGGCTGTGGGGGGAGTGGTATGTCTCAGGGGATTTGTGATGGTCTGCAGGAGCTGTGGGTCACAGGTTCAGACGTGCGCGTTGGTGGTGTGCAGGACTCGTAGCTCAGTACTGCCGGCTTGGCAGCTGGCTGCGGTTGCTGCTTGCTGGCAGAGCTGGCACAGTCATGAAGCAGTGACTGATGATGGGGCAGATGCTTGAAGTTGTTCCTCTGCCACATGACTGGGACATGCTTGTTGAACCACAAATGGGGATCGCTGAGTAAGCCATCGCCCATTGGCTTTTCCTTGGAAGAGGAGCTTTGTTCCTCCAGGACTTCATCTACTCTTGACACTATAGCTGCTTCTCAACTGGTACTTCAAGCTGACTCCTAGGTCACACCAGGCCAGGTTATCCCCAACCCGTGCTACCAGTGGAGCCTCATTTTGTTATTAACCATCGTCGTCATGCTTCTCATGCACCCCATGGCTGGGAATCCACCACAGTGTGGGAAGTGGCCTTTCAAGGAGCTGTCTCTGGACAGTTTTCCATGCAGGTTTGCTTCTCTGCAGGTGACATGGAGAGGACGTGGCTGGGAGCGAGAAGCAGGGCCTGGGGGCTGCTGGTGGTGGCTGTGAGGAAGGTGAAGGTGTGGGCACGTAGCAAGTGGACTGCAGGGAGGTGAGCAAGGCAGATGTGGCTGGGGACAGGAGTCCTGCAGAGCTGCAGGTAGCACTTCCAGCTTGAGAATATTCAGAAGGTTCACATTAACACTCAGGGTAACAGAGCTGTGTTTTCATTTGCAGTAACTTGGTGTTTTCTTTCCATTGCTGGAGAAAGCCATGCCCGTGCACAGATCCTCTGTCCAGGCCGGAAGCATTTCTCCCAGGGAACACCACATCTCTTTGCTGTTCAGTGGAAGTGTGGGTGGAAATTCAGCTCCTCAGCTTGCAGCCCTGCTTCATTCCTCAGACTTGAGCATGCACCATGTCTTTTTACGCAGTTCTCTGTTTCTGTGTAAACAACCATTTTAGCCAAAGATGGAAAACCAAAATCCTGTTTACTTAGGCTCCTTTGCAGTCCCATAGAGCAGGAACGCTAGTGTTGGTGTTCTGGCTTAACTCCAACTCAGGTAATTACTGTGCATTCTGCCCTATTTACACACCCCCTGTAGTTTCAATTAGAGCAATTGTTTTCATTTTTCTTTCCTGCCCTGTCAAGTATTAATACTGTTGCTGTTAAGCTGCTCGTGTGGTCCCTCGCTTAGGTGTTGTGTTTCCATGGCAAAGGCAGACATCCTCGTATGCATACCTGGACCGAATCCTCATTGGCACAAACTGATGTAATTCCATAATGGAGCTGTGTTGATTTGCACTATGTGAAGATATGGCCTTCCTACGCAGACAGCCACGTTCTTCTCTCTAATTAAAGGCTCTGTATGAATGATCTATTTATTTTTCTGCTTGCTCTTCAGCTAGATTTGCAAATAACCTGAGGTTTGAGTAGTCATTTACGCTTATGGTCACAGTGGTGGTATACAGAGAATATAACATGCAACTTTTTAATGTGCTTTTCCCCAGCTACACAAAAGCAGCTCTAGAGGGATATCTGAGCTCTTTCACTCTCGTCCGTAGAGTTCATAATGTGTGATGTTTCATGCTATGAATTGCTGGAATATGTGTTCTTTGGAAACAAATCTATCAAAATTTATCAGGAGAATTAAGAACATGGAAGGATGCCGGAAAGCTACACAGCGACAGGAGATTACATGCTTGGAGCTTAAGCCACCTGGCATATTGAGCATTAATGTTCACAGCTGAGGGCCCCAGCACTTACTATGCTGTTTATCTGATCAAGAGAGCCTTTCTTTCATCTGGTAAGGAACTTGGCTGGAAATGGCACGTGTTTGGGCTGGTGGGCTATGGGACACACAGTGGGGTGAGGTTTGCTGTCTGATTCTCCAGTCTATCACGTGGCCCATCAGACGGTTACCGCCGTCACACACGTGCTGAATGGATAGATGTTTGGGTGCATGCAGACTTGAGCAGATCATGGCTCAGGTTGCTCAGCTGCTCAAGGCCATGGCAGCTGGAGTCATGGTGACCTTGCTGCTAGAATAAGGCCCACGTGCAGAGATGCAAGTGGCCTGTCTGTGATTTTCTACGTAAAATAAGCAGGCATTACCGTTCCCAGCACTCCTGTTTGGATGGTTTTCTGAAATGCACAAAATGCATTCGTGTTTCAGTTCTCAGCAGCAAAAGAAGCTGGGAGCAGATTCTCTGCAAACATCTGATTGATTCATATAGGAAGCAGTCGAGTTGCCTACCCATATGCATCTGGCACTATATAAGACACTGTGATATACTACCGTGCCTCCCTGAGTCCCACATCAGCTCTGTCTGTCCCACAAAGAGGAAGCGGGTCTCCTGTGGGTCCTGCATTTTACGTGCCAGCCCCATGCAGGTGCCTTAGGTGATCACGAGCTTTTAAAATAGCTCTAGATGCCTGTATTCAGACACCTCAAGCCCACCCACTGATGAAGTGATTCAGCTGAACAAATACTGACACAATTTGCCATTAAAATAAGATGTTGGGAAATTAAAAGATCCTTTGTAAAATTAGTAGCATTTTCATTCCAGCTTAAAGCAAAGGCTGTACCCTCAGCACCGGTGGGAGATGGGCTGGCACCTTCACTCAGCACCTGAGTGGTGTCCTGGTTTGGGGAAACCTGGGAATGGGATTAATGGATACCTGTGACTGATGGGTATGTGGTAGCACCTCTCGTAGGTGGCATCGTGCTCAAGGCAGCACTGAGGCATGTCTGCATTAAAGTGCTGGGTTTACTCTTGCCCTGGGAGCTGTTCTGAGGATGGCACAAGTTGCAGTAATCCTGACGCCATTCCCACTTCGCTCTCTTGTGTTAAGATGGCCAGACATCTGGTTCAGAATGACATGGTGGGCATATAAAAGTGATACAAAAGGTAAACTTCCCAGTCGCATGGTGAGTGCAGATCAGCTAAGCTTAAGGATCAGAGACCAACCTGTATCTCATTTTACCTGAACTCCAAATTCTCATGATTTCAGGCAAACCATCCTGACTTTGCCTGTTTTCTCACACTGCTGTTTTTGCTTAATAATGTATTTTTATCCATATGGGGAAATATTTTGTCTTCGACAGCTTCCCCAGGCTTCTGAATTTCTAAAATGACAGTGGCACTGTAGGTTTAAAATGACAGTCAGCGTGACCCCAGAGCTGACCACCACTCTCTTCCTTATGCGGTAGCTGTTTGCAGAGTCAGTGCAATTCTTTATGTACAGGTTTTTTTTACCCCCTTCATGCAAAACAAAAAGGTTTGGTTGTTTTTCCAAAGCAAACAATCTGTGTCAGCTGTCTCACACTAACAAAAAAAAAAAAAACCCCAACCAAAACAGTATGAGCTTTTATATGCATGTCTATGAGTGGCAGGTCACAGGTTCCCTGCAGAAGTAACAGGGAAGGTAAACAGCTCAGAGCACGCCGTGTTTGCTGTGCCATTCCACTGCACAGCAAAAGCTGTCCCCAGCCTTTCTCCCTCTTACACAGCAAATCACATACTGCTTTGTAAATAGCAGTTAATAAAAACAATCTAAATAATCGCTCTTCACCAGGCTCTTATTACAGCCTGCCCAAGACTTTTCCCTTGTGTGAAAGGACTGCAGGAATTTAGCCACCATGAGCTAAATCAGGGAAGGTCTTCGGCCCAATATAAAAACAAATCAAATATGAAGGGATACATTTCTTGTATTGTGCTCTTCCAGAAAAAGAAAGTTCTAAGAAGACAAAAGTCCAAAACACCGGAAGGTTTTATTTGTACTGGTCTGGATGAAGCCAGTTATTATCCTATCAATTGTTTGTGTAGCCACTGTTTACACAAGTGAAAGATGGCACGCACGGACACGTACCAGCCGTCTCTGTTTTCTGATGAGGCACTGCAGCGCTAGAGGCAGGCGCAGGGAGCCTGGATGCCGGCCGGGTGTCCCCTTGGTGGCTCTGGCTGGGGTGACTCGGGATGAGGTGAGCCACATGCAGTTTAGAGGAGCTTTAGGGATGTGCTGCATTTCCATGGCTGCCCCTGTGGGATCAGGCTGGCATCGTCATTTCTCCCCAGCCGTGCCCAGGGGAGGGCTATGGTTTGCTGCCTTATCCCTGGAGGCAGCTGCTTGTGGAGGATGAGGTCTTCCAGGCTGCCGTTTTGGTGCAGTGAGAGCCGGAGAGCCCATCGCTCCCTGACACCCTTGTCTAAAGTTTGTAAAGTGTGTAACTGCGGTATCCCGCCCAGCTTTTGCACAGGCTTTAGAGGAGAACAAGCAGATGGAAATCAGGTTTAAACTACCTTCACCTCCTTGCCATCACTCTACAGAGAATTATTTACCAGGTAGTGTGAGCCCGGGTAATGTACTCCAGACCATAACGAATCATAAGATTGCTGACAGAGACCTGACCTCAGCTCTGCGCAGAGGGAAAAAGGGTGGTTTTGAAATCAATTTTGCTGTCTAACCAGTTGCTAAGGTAGAGGTTTTAACAGTATGGATGATACTCTCCCTTCTTAACTCGAATCCTGCCGGCCACATTTCACACCATCTGGAGTTTGTGCAGAGCCCGCTTTGGGAAGCCAGCCAATAAAGAATTACAATAATCTAATCTTGCCACGATAAAAGTGTGAATAACCATTTCAGAGTCTGACTGGATAACTACCACAACCTGTCAATGCGCTTTAGATGGTGGCTGAGAGGACATCTGATGGCACACCAAAAAGCATGGCTTGGGAGGTAAATAGGGCTTGGCTCGTACCAGCCACCGAGCTGAAAAGAGTTGGATTTTCATCAACCAAAACAAAGGGCAAAAGGAGAATGTAACTGCTGGGCTTGGGAGAGGTGGCACCCCCCATCCATGCTGCTCCCCATGGACACCAAGGCACTTGGCACTTTTTGGGAGGGCTGGGGCTATGTTTTTACAGCAGTTGCTCCAGAGCCACTATCTTTTAAGCCTCTGCAGCAGTCTCTGCTGGAAACCTTTGGTTTCACACTTTTAATTCTTTCTCAGATGGGATGAGATTTGGTTCAATCTTTGGTTTTCAATGTTTTGGAGTTCCTAGTGGCAAATTTTTTTCTCCCACCCTGAGCAAGGATTGCTACATAGCTTTCCTCACATTGTTTGCATGTGGCAAAATGGATGATTTCACTGTAATGGCCGCTAAGAATTTTAAATGGCAGCTTTTGGGATTCACTGGTGCCTGGGAGACAAGGTATTTGCTTTACCGATGTTCATGGCTTGACATAAATTTGCTTCTTAGAAAGCACCACCTTAGAAAGAATCCCAGGGCTCACCAACATGAGCATGTGCTTTGCCACCTCTTAATTCTCCTTGCACCGTGCTTTATCTTTGCTTAGTCCAGTGCATCATAGATGCTTTCTCGTTCCATCATGTCTCCTCTTTCAGTCTGGCTGCTATAGGGAGTGAAGGGTAACTCCAGAAACCTGTGTCATAGTGTCTGAATAAGAAACCTGCACTTCACACTGCTTACAGAAAAATTCTGCTTCTTTTTTCAAGGGATGTTGCCAGAAGAGGCACAATTTGAGGCAAAACAGAGTGACTCTGATTGACAAACAGGCGCCTTCACAAAGCACTGAAGAACGATGTTCTGTGGCCCTTTTGCACACACTTACAGATAAAACTTGCCCAAAAATCCCATAAGCAAAAGCTGGCCGAGCCTGGCTCCATCTTTAAGTCTTTCATTTTCTCTGTAATTCTCCAGCAGCCCACAGCAGGCGCTGCTGCTGGATACGTGTTGTGCAAGGGTCCCAAAGCAGGGCTTGCTGTTCCTCTCTGTTTAGGTGAAGGGTTTTTCCCTGTTGTTACTGGCATTGAGCTGTGTGGTCGCTTCCAAGGCAGGCTGCTCTCAATGCAAGCTCTGGATCAATGTTGAGAGGCTTGCTGTTGCTTGCTAAGTGCAGGAAAGGGACTGTTGTTGGGGGTAAATCCCTCAGTTCCAGCCCTCCTAACCAGCAGCCTGGTTTCTGCTTTGTGCCTGGAGTTGGTGTTTTGGCTGCCTGAAAGAGGCGGTGAGGTGAGGTGCAAGGATGCTGATAGGATTAAATCACCAACTTCAGGGATTTCAGCATTATTTTGCACCTCTCCCATTTGTATTTCTAGCCCCACAGCCTATTGGAGCCACCTTTTAGGCAGTAAGTTTACTAGGGCAGGGATCTGACTTCTACAAACCTCATAGTTTGTTTCAAACCAGAACTAACTTTGCTTTTGCTAGTTCGGGTCAGTGGAGTTACATCCCTAATTCATGGAGAATTAGGATGAGAACAGCCCCTGTAGCACGTCTCTCTGCAGTACCTTGCACAAAGACAAGAGTTATAAAATAATTGAGGTGAAGTTTCTGGAGTGGTTGTCATCAAGTCATGCACTGATGGGCTGATGGTTTAAACCCGTTGTAAAGCGTGAGCTTCAGAGGAAACAGCCCCAGCATCGCTGGCTGGGGCTCTTAAAGAATGTCATTGCTTGATACCCAAAAGCCCAGTGGCAAACTCCTTGGCTCCTTCATGCAAGAGTATGTAGAGCAACCAGCATCATTTAAATCCCCCATCTTAGGTTGCTCAGTGCTTCAGAAAAGGGCAGTTTGCATGCATCACCCAGAGAAAGAAGATGAGCCCTGATATGCCATTCAAAACCATCAGTCTGGCCTTTATGGACCCAGCTGTAGGCAAGGGCTGGGGTGAAACATGTCGTGGGAAGGCAGATAACACAAACATGAAAGCAGCACAAAACATGAGAGCCTATAAATAGCAGGAAATAAAGAACAATACTGTGATAAAATCCATAAGACAATAAAGACCAATGTGGCAAAGACTGTTTCCCCCCCACCCTTCTCCAGAGTTTCTCCTATTTCCCAAAGCTGCAGAGATCATCTGACTGCTGTGCGGTGAAGTCCAGTCAGTTAAGCACCAACTCAACTGCTTGGAGCCTTATACAAAGTATTTCAAAACCCTGTTCCTTTTTCTTTCTTGATGTCCTGCCATGGCTATTGTGGTATTTTAAACCATTTCCAACTCACCAGCTCGTCAGAGCAAGGAGAAAAGAGGGAAGAGGAAGGGGGAAAAAAATCCTATGGAGATTTAGAGTCATTAACAGCCTTTATACGGTTTCAGACATTTTTGTGGTAATTCTTTGGAAAGGACACATCCATGATGAGCTGGGGTTTATTTTGCCACTGGCATAAGAATTGAGACTGTTTGCAAGAAAATGTTTGCTGTTTACCAAGAAGGCGGCAAATGTAACTAGAAAATGGCAATGGATGTGAACTGGGAACCTTGTTTAAATTTTGGGTAATTACCAGCTCCTGACCTGGCCCCTTTGAACTGGATCAAGAACGAAGCAAGTCCCTGGCAACTTCTCTGTAGAGTTAATCTATGGCTGTACAGTGGGCACTGCAAAGCTCCCTCCCTTCTCTGGCAGCAGCAACCGAAGGTGGTTAATTATCCCGAGAGATACCCATCACTTGTAAGCCTGGATCTCAGAGGAACATGTCCTGTCAGGAGGTAACCGCTCCGTGGGCCTAAAATGTCATGAGAACAGCTCACAAGTACGTGTCTTGCTTGTTTGGAGTGTAAACTTTTCTGGGGACCAGATTTTCCTGAGTATTTCTGCAGGACCCTGCGCCGTGGTGCCCTAATTTCTGAACCAAATCTTCAAATGGGGTAACGCTAACTTATGTGAAAGCAGTTAGGCTGATTTATGGCAGTGGAGGATTGAGGCCTTATTGTAGGGAACAAGAGGATTATGTTGGCCTCAGAGTTAATGTTGGAGCTGGGACTGGAACTCAGGAATTACTGGGCAGGTCTCTCAACTGTTTCTGTTAACTTAAAAGAGGGAGTTGTGCTGAGGAAAAACTCTAAGAATATCCGATTTAATGGCAAATATACTCTTTTTTTTTCCATGACTGGTCCTAAGATGCCTGCCTACTAATGAACATGGCTTTTTGTGCTCAGACAATGGAGTTGCTCCCTCCTGGTCCACCCAATCCTCTTACAGGATCCCACCAGGGAGACACAAGGACAAGTTCGGAGGTGACGCAAAGAGAGAGGTGCATTATGCAAAACGCAACTGCTTTAGTTCATGGGGATCAGAGGTGGCAGCAAGGTCTGAGGAGGTCTATCTAAAAGGTTGAGCAGCCACCATTAGTGCTGTGTCCCACTCCATCGTGAGACACGGCTAATGAAGGGGGGATTTATGGCCCTCCACAGCAGGGGGCTGGATTTCTGTGTACCTGGGAGCATGTCCCATGTTATGCTCTTCAACTTTGTGTCCCTTCGTGCTCCATTCTGCTGTTTTCAACTCTGTTTTGTGGAGGCAGAAAGCCTCAGAGGATCTTCCTTCAACCCTGTGGACTGCTTCTTCTGTCTGAGGCCATATTTTGATCCTAAGTAATGTTTACATTTTTCCCCTGTAGGGTAGTGGGGCAGATATTCCTGGTCCACTTTTTTTGGACACATAAGAACATTTTGAGCAGTGAAATGAAGCAAATCAGCCAATTCATATCTTCTGATTCCTACTCACTGCTTTAACCCATGTCCACCATCTTTCCTGGACTACTGCAATGTTTGTAAGGGGTCCTGGTGGCCAAACATTTGACTTGTCTGGTTTATGAAATTTTGCTTGTTCTGCCTTTCTTGATAATTAGCCCACGAGGCAGCTTGTGTGCTTTTCTGTATCCAACACTTCTTTCTGCCTTTTTTTTTTTACGTTTCCAGAAGGACTTGTTCCTTAGAACAGATGAAGCACATACTGAGAAAATGAACAGGCCAGATTGTCTAGTGCTCAGCACCCACTGTTGAGGACAGATTTTCCGGAGAGCTTAGTTTCCAAGGAGGCATCTAAATAAGTGACAGATACTTAAAAGTGGAAATGTGCCCACTTATTTTGGTGCTCAACTAGTGTTAGAGCTGCTCTGAGAAACTTGCTCCGCTATGGCTGTTCTCCTTTGCTTACGCTGCAAGACTTCCAAATCTCCCTCTTTTGTAAGCTATTTGTGTCCCTCTGCCATGCTTACGCTCGTGCCGTGCTCCATCCCACAGGTCTCAGCTGGCCTCCTCCTGCTTGTTGCTGTGTCCTTCTGCCTTCATTAAAAGGTCAGCATGTACATACACTCACATTTCCTTCAAGGGGCCATTGAGGCTAATGCCCCCAAATGCAGAACATATGTGAAACATAAATTAATTGTTAGGGCTACTGCTGATTGAAGTTTGGTAATTCAGCCTGCAGGATATACCATATGTTTGAAGTGTATTGTCCAAGTTTAGATTTTAAACTCCCAAGGGCAGGGACCACTCCTTCCTCTATGTTTACATAGCATCAATAAGACCAACAGTACTTGGGTCTGAAATACATTAACCTTAGCCAATGCATTGTTAAGTTTAATAATGACTAGTTACCATTAAAGCACAATGGATAAAATATATAGACAAAGACATATTTTGGCAGAGATTTTTTGTCATGTTTTTGAAGCCAGATTCCTACCCAAATAAAAGGTCATTGGTCATCTGAATCATTGACATTGTCTTGGAAAACGCACCCTTCGTATTGCACCATCCTGGTTTTTCCTTCTTCAACAATTGACACTAAGCCATGGACCACTATTTCGGGGAACTTAGCCAGAGCCCACCAAAGTGAGAAGTCTGGAATAGGAAGGCACCTAAATGAGATGCCAGACAGTGAGCTCTGGGAATCACAGAGCCAGGGTGTAGATGGGCAAAGGAAAATAAAGGTTTTGAATGCAAGAACTTAATGTCATTTCTTATTATTTATCTCATTAATTTGTAGTCCCCAGAAACCACACTCAGAGGTTACTGTGCACAGGCCCTCCAGCGGGAGGAGAAGAGAACTATAGGAATAAATCCAAGCCCCGTCTGAACTGACAGGCTGTTTTTCAGTGCGAGTTATGCAACATGTTAGTACCTCTAGGTATAGGACCAGTGGGATTTAAACTTGTACAGCAGATGGTCCGTGCATCATTGCTGGAATGCGCCTGCTGACCCTAGGGCAGAGCCTGAATGGACTTCAAAAGAGAGACTGAGCATGCTTCAAAGTGTTATTGTTTAAATGTTCCACTAAATGGGGACTCCGGAACAAAATATCTAGCTGAGGTCAGTCTGAAAAATGTCAACACACATAATGAGAAAACAGCATGTTGTGTGAGAAAGAATATTTCATAGGGGTATTCTGGCCATTTTGAATTGAAAAAAAAACCATTTTTATCATGTGTGTCAGCAGGTTGTCATAATGTAAATGTCTTTCTTCGTGAGCTGGGAGCTTCATTTGCTTTTGTTGGAAAGAGCAAGGTCTGTATGTGAAGGTCATAAGAGCCTTCAGAAGGTGTGGTTTGTCCACAGGCAGGTACGCTGGGAGTACTGTCAACCAAAGTTATGGCAAAAGTGTGTTGCAATACAACATTGTCTTAGCCTTGACAGCCTCCCTCCCACTCATTTCAGAGGAAAGCTTGTAAGGACCCTGTGTTTGGGTTAGGAGCGTGATCCTGTGATTTATAATCACGTACTGTGTTCTGTTCTGTTCCTCCCAAAGCCTGTAATGCCCGCTCGTAGCATATTCTTTCACCAGTGTAATCCACAAGTTTTGGCTTCTCCTCATTCTATTCAGAAGGAATTTCAGTAGGAAGAGGATTAGGTTCGTGTTCAAATTAATAGGATTAATATCACCAAGGAAGATTTCTTAGGCAAGTCAAGCTTAACAAGATCGAGCCTTCAGTAGGAAATTCAAGATTCGGCCTTTGATTTGCTGGTCTGGCTGGGCTGTATCTTAGGTGTTGTAAGTATCAGTGGTCTGGTAGCTGTTGTTCGATAAAAGATTTCTGTGTTGGCCACTGGCAATTCAACATGGGTGGCTGAAAAATAATTTCCTTTGCTGGAAGCTAACAGCAACAATGTGAACTTTCACAGCACCTTGTCCTGCTGGGGCATGCCTCTTTCTTGATGGAGACACATTACAATAACACGCAGATTAAAAGCTAACCCTCCCTGTGGACGTAATAGCGATCTAATGCCAGGAAGAGTAAACAAGTCCCATGTTAAAAAAAAAAAAAAAAAAGCAAAAAAAATCACATCTCCATATTCAATGACATCAGCCAACCTGACATGCTAGGTTGAAAAGAAAGCCACCAGGCAAGGTAAAAAGCTGAAGTGCTCTGGAGACATATAAGAAAGTGAGGTGTCGTTAAACCAAGAGGGTAACCTGGGTCTGTTGGTAGAATCTTTGTCTCTTTGTAACATGTTGTAACTGACACAAAACTTGAATAGCAATCAATTTAAGTGGGTCGAAAATAGCATCCGCACCCTCCCTGGAGTCCCGGTCATTACACTCAGTATCACTGCTCAGCTGCTAGCTCTGGCCCAGATTAAGTGAAAACCATAAAACCGTACCTAACCGAATATGAATTCAGCAAAGCTTTCAGGCTTAGGCTTATCTTCAGTGTATGCTTAACTTCAGCAAGTATAGAAACTCTTTGTTAAGTGAGACTTTTAGATCTGCAGAGAGCTGATAAAAAAATCATTCAGAGTTTCACCTTTTTTATTCTGTTTGCCGAGCGCTACAAATCGCTGATACTCGATGTGTAGATTGTTGCAAGTATTCAGTAGTCAAAAATCAAAGTGTGTCAGTAAGCTAAAGGTGACCTGTTATCTCAGTGTTCCCAAAGCAGGGGAGTTACAACACATTTCTGATTAACATAATTGGTTTCAGGAATCCGGGTTCCCTGGAAATATGGTCACTCCAAAACAGACGCACTCTGCAAACTCTCCAAACTTCAGCTTGTTAGACTGTTTGTGGAGAATAAGAAGCATGAGTCAAGACAAAGTGAATTTGTTTAAAAAATCTGGACAGAACTTTGCACAACAGGGAAATAAACTCCAGTAAACCAAAGGAAAAGCTATTACGTCCATTACTCAGTTCGCATTTTTTATTCGAGTATAATAGGACTATAAACATTTTCTGTCAACAGCTTACAAAGAAACTTGTTCTGAAAGTGATGCATGGTGAGAACTTGCATCTAAATTGGGTACATCTAAATTAGACTCTGAATACAGAACATTCCCAAAGGTGGCTTTTGGTTAGAGCTAGTCAAGTAACGCAGACAAGAGTTCACAAATATTGAAAGAAAAACCACCCCCAAACCTCACAGGAGTCCTCCCTCCTTATGTTCGCTGTGCAGGAGTATTCGGGGGACAGCATGTTTATTTGGGTTTGCACTTTGCGGGCAAGCGGCTCCCAGTTCTTGCAGAAAAAACGCTGTTTGGTATTCTCCTTCTTAGAGTGCAAAACGTGGCCACGTGTTTTGCTGAACAAGGAAGGACTTATAAATGCACTGGGTGAGGCCTACAACATTTCAGTTCTCGGCTTCTGTAGGTGGCAGAGATTCTTTAAATTCTCTTGCTCATTTACATTAAGCAAACAAACAGAATTCCCAAACCACAAAGCCCACAAATTATGTATGTAGCTAGTGTATGTAATCACAAGTTCCCTTTATGGTTACTTTTATCTTCCCTCTCTCTCAGGCTTTCCTCTGCCTATATTGCTGTTGGTCTTTATTAAGCCCCACATTCTACAAACATTTATGCGCATGATTTACTTTATGCTTTTAAGCAGTTGCAGAGAGTTCAATAGGTGTTAAATAGATAATGAACTAGAACACAATAGAACTGCATATCTGCACAGATCAGACCAAACCAAGTGAAGTTACAGCTGTACAGAAAGTTCAGCGCGTGGGTAAGAGTTTGCAGGGCCCTTAGCTTGTACGAGCTGCAAGAACTGGCATTTGTGTTTGTGCAGCACTTGGCACAAAGGGACTCCAAACCTGACCTGGATCCCTGGATCCCAACATGCTGTAAGTAATGAACTGCTAGAGGGACTATAATTAGGCACCAAACAGCAAGTAGTCAAAGTCCATGAAGGCTCTAGCATAGGGTATTGCCAATACACCTGCTGACGTTTGCATCTGTAGATTGTTCATTCAAACGCTGCCTGTTTTGGGAATGCTAAAAGATTCCCACCACCCATCAGCTGCTACCTGACCTCTTTAAAATAAACGTGTCTTAATGGGCACGTGCCTGGATCACCAAAGAGACTATCAAATTTGGCACTGTGCTGCAGTGGGAAAGCCAAGTCCGGGTGGTAGCGATTGCTCTACATTCTTACTCTCAGATGCCCGATCATCAGGTCAAGGTTGTGGCACAGTGACGTGGGGCAATGAGCCCCCTGCCTGCGCGCTGCCTGTCCAGCGGTTAAATCATCGTTATTGCAGACATTTGTCGCACACCATTGTACAAGGGTAAACTTAATATCTGCTAAAGAAAAGGTGAATGACTTGTCAAGGCTTTAGTGGATATTCAGCAGCGACAGCAGCATGCCAGGCTGAGAGGCCCAGCCAGCAGCTGGCAAGGCATGTTTTATGTAGCTTTGTGAACACAGACTATGCAAATGTATTCAAAGGATGTTCTAGAGGCAAATTGGTTGGAGCTAAATTTGCCCAGATGCTCTTGAGTCTGCTTCTTAGAGCCTTTAGCTTGAAAATTAGCTGGAACTGATGAGTCGAATCAGAGCTGACTTTAGCATCTTTGCATATTAAGAAAACCACAACTGGATTAAATGTGTGCATGTCAATGTAGCATGGAAAGTCAGCTCTGATGCTGCCTCCCGCTACTCCCAAGATGAGGGCTTCACAACACTTAATCTGTGGAGAGCTCCTGTAGAGGACTGGGCAACTATTTTGCCTTGAGTTTTTAAGTTAAGTTTTCTCTTCCACCATGCTTTTCTAATTTTTGTACGTGCGTTTCATTTTGCCTGTGGAGGCACTCCCTGGCAGTGAACTCAACGCCTTCCCTCTCCTGTTATATGTTCCATTACCAAAGGTGAATAATCAAGACAACTATGAAGAACGAGAGAAGTATGTACTCGCTTACTCAGATAATGAACGTGAAGGATGAAATCACCTCAGTTCTGAATTAAAAACAACTACTTGACGATTCTGTTATGGTGGCAAAAGATAATGGAATGTGGTGGGATGTGTTGTGTCGATGGCAGTGGTACTTTTGCTTTCTTAGACTTCTTCCCCTTAGAAGGGCCACTGTTAAAACCTTTCTTTCACCTGAGTATTGACTTCATACTCTAAGAAAGAAAACTGTATCTTGAGCAGCGGTTTAAGCCAGTTTCTCCAAGACAACTGGTGGAGCCTATCTGCTCGGCCACAGGGCGTTTTCACGGATTGACTGTACATTTGCCCCATTTGTGGCCGCCTCTGCAATCATTCGGAGAGCTCCAGGACAGCAGCTCTGCCATCTCCCTGCCTCAGTCTCCCTATGCCAGACATGAACTTGGATCAGCCTTGCCCTTATGGCAGCTACACTGCGTCTGACCCCCGCCTGGATGTACAAAGGTGGGAAAAGGGTGGGCCGTTTCCTGCGCTTAAACAACTGAGCACTGTTAGCTCAGGGACAATTGAGCCTCTAGTGTTTATACTGTCTTTGTCTGGACAAACTGTATGGATATAGTCCCAACACAGTCACTAGGAGATTTACTTGCTGATTTTCATGGTGCCGGCATTTCACCCTTAACATGTATTTTAGGCATCCCCGTCTTGAATCAGTATCTCAAGCCTTTTAAAATTGCCTTGTGGTTGGTTATGCTTGGATTTATTTTTTAGTACTTGTCTTTTGCTGAGGAAACCAAAATTGGGCAGTTTTATAACGCATGGTCTTCCTGGTGCCCTGTAGAAGGTAAATGTCACCTCCCTGTGACACATTAAGTGATCCCTTTGCGTGGTCTACTCAAGTATCCTCAAAGAATTTGACACCAGTGATGTCCCAAGGGATCGGCCTCCCTTCCAGGATTTGAGCACTCAGCTCAACATAAAGTGCAAAATATTGCTGAGGCAGACAGAGGTATTCAGTATCTTGCACTTCACAGAACCCAAACATATTTTGCACACACCAGCTATAATGTAAGGAACTTGGGTCAAATCAGATGATTTCTCTTCTTTCAGCTTCCAACTTTTCTAGTTGTGTTGCAGTGATTACTCTCCAGCTGCAAGGAAATACAGAAAGCTTCTTATTCAGTAAGTTTTCAGTAATCCTAAAGAAGCCAATTCCTCCCTTCCTGGAACGGCACAGCCTGCATTCCTTCAGTAACATCTTCCTAAATAACACCAGACACTGAAAATACCTTTCCAGCCCCATAGGCTGGGATAGGACTATATGGTATAGTTGCACTGACATTCTGTCAACACGCTTACCGTTTCCTTCTGGATTCTTCCTTGCCTTATTCTTGATGGTGTGTTAGATCTGCTAAGCAGGGAGGAGGCCCTGTAGAGGTGAGACCATCTTGTACTCAAGATATATTGAGCGATAGACCTGTTTGGATTTTTTGCTTGCCTTTGCATTCAATTTGTACATCATCCTGGGACTGTATGCAATTTTTCAGCATGAGAAACATCTGGAAAAAATGCTTAGGAGAAACTACAGATTTAAAATAAACACAAAAACAATCCCTACCAAACAAGCAAACCCTTACATTTGTTCCCAGAGTTTAGTGACTAACAGATGATGGCATAGAAGGTTCCTAGATTTATCCATCCTCAAACATCCTTTTCTTCCTCAATGGCAATTGTACTCCTGAGAAAAAGTCAGAGCTGGTCATATCTAGCCCTGGCATCTTTCAGTGGATTATTCCTAAAATAAAGAGGCTTTTCCAAGCCTCGTGGTTTCAGATGTTATTATCAATGTTTATTCATTTGTCCTCTTTCCATGGAGCTGGCAATGGCTGCTATTTCTGTATCCAATACCACTGTTATGTCTGTTGCTCTAATCTAGCTACTTATATGGTCTCCACCATTGTAATGTTTGAGCACATCCCAAGAATTAAAAAAAAAAAAAGAAAGAAAAACCCTAGAACAATAACAAACTCTGTCTTTCTTCTTTCCCAGCCCAATCTTAATAAGAGTCTTGAGGTTTTGTGCTTGTCTCTGTGTAAGGAACTTACTGAGGAAAAGCTGAATTGAAGAAATGGGTCCTACCTTCAGCTGTGAAAACAAAGTGGGAGAAGCTGGCATGGGGGAGGCCACGCCAGTGACCTGGGATGCTACAGGAGTCTGCCAGGACTAGATGTGCTTCCCCCTAGTTTTTCTGCTCCTTGGCCCCTGGCTTGGTAGTGTTTTCCATGATTCCTGGAATCTGGCAAGTCATAAAAGTTATGAGGGGCAGAGGGTAGATGTGTTTTTTTCCTTTTGACGAGGAAAACTATTATTTCTGCCTGGAGACAAGTTGCCCTGATCAGCTCTCAGTAGAGGTGTTGCTTCTATTTATTCTGACCACATTTGGATCAAGATCAGGTTCTCTGTGTCCTTTCTCCATCTTTGTCTGGGGATTGCTGTATACTGTTCCTGTGGACACTGAAGCCACCGAAGGCAAAATTTACCTTGAAAATTCAGTCTCTGGTTTAGATAGCTTTCTCTCTAGAAGGCTGTGACTAGTTTTTAATGGCTTGTTGGGAGCCTGGTCTTACCTGCTCACGTGTTACCCAGTTTTGGTGCTCTGGACCTGCAGTCCAGGTGAAAGAAAGGCTGAGGAGTCCTCAGGTACATCAGCTTCGGGCCTTATCCATGGGGAAGAAAGTAAATCCTGTGTGCATGAGATGGGCTGAGTCTTGGTGAAGATTTAAGGATGTTAAATCCTACCTGAATAAGAACAAGCTGAAACCCTTACCATGTGCTCTGAATCCAAGAGCAGCAAATAGAAGAATTATCAATGTATAAAAATATAAGTAAACACATGCCAATATTAATTGGAGGAACATTTCCTTCTCACTGACCTTAGCCCGTGTGACTGTACCTCTTCTGTAAGGGACATGAGCCCTTGATTTCTCCTCTGTAACCAGCAGACAGAAACCTCATTTCCAGCTGCGGGATTAAACAGCACGTGAGGAAATGATTGAGTGCATTCTTGACACACCTTTTTTTAGACCTGGATCAATGAAAAGAAGTATCATTATGTCTCATATTTGGGCTGGAAACTAAGCAATTTGCGTCCTTGCAGGAATGAGATACAGTTGTCTCAGAAGTTTTTGTTGGCAACGGGACAGGCAGCTGTCAACGCTTCAGTCTAGAAGTAGATGCAGCTCATTAGGACAGTTGGATATCATCAAATTAGCTGGGCTTGGAGATAGGGTGAGACAGGAAAACATATGACAAGAACTGGCATTGCAAACCCTCCCCCTTCATAAATACTACCTCAAAACCAAGGAATGCTCTGGTTGATCATAGCCAATATCAATAGAATATATCCTAATTTAAGGGCAGACTTGCCAAGTATTTCAGCGTGGGTTTCAGTGCCCCTGGTACACATAAAAGTTATGGCATCAGTTCTGGATTAGTTACTGGGACTCCAGTAATGATGTTCCTGGCATAACACTCCTTGCAAACACGTACTTTGGAGGAGTTCCCATACATTTTTTTATTGTCCACTGGAGCTGTGGTGGCAAGCTGTGTGAAATCTATCCAGAAAACTGGAAAAAATCAAAACCAAAGGGGAAAAAAACAACCAAACCCCATCAAAGATGGCAAAGCCTTTCTTGCGTAGACCTAAACCAAGGTCTGACATATGGGTGGACTATGTAAAAGTCATGGAGGACAGAGTCTTAGACTTTCTTTCAATGCTCTTAGGTGACTGCCTGAAATATTCTGTTTGATTTTGGTACCAGAAAGATGCTTGCAGACTGGAAAGAATTCAGAGATGAATGGCAACGAAAGCAACAGCAAGAAATACCCGAGTGGCAGCAGGGACTGGTTTTGAAGAAAGCTTAAACAGACTTGGCTCAGTGACAGACAAAGGTAGCCAAGGTCCTCGGCAATACTCCATGTGTATTTGAAAAACGTAAATGGCAGCAGGCAGATGAGGTGTTTGTCAGCAGGCATTGCTATGATTTGGTTTTGTGTTCAAAACCTCTTTGTTCTAAGCACGCTTCTCTTCTCAGTGCTTGAGCCTTAGCTTTGCAACCCAAGCAGCAGGGATACCTTGTGTTTCTTTAGGACTATTCATCAGATGAGCCCCAAATGCTCTACAAGGGTGAATTAAAGGAGCTTCATGTTAAAAACCTACAAAAAAAAAAAAAAAAAGAGGAGGATTAGTTTCTTTCTCCCAAAATGCAACCAGCTCTGGAATAAAGTAAAAGAGGACCTGGATTCTCCAGTGGGTGAGATGCTTCTCCCTTTACCACAGAGTCACAAAGTATTTGTTATCCGCAATTAGTTTGTATCCGGGGACGCTCTGAGAGAAGGAACAGTTCCCCAGTCACCAAGTGCACTGCAACAAGCAGCACCAGGACAAGAAGTTTTATCAAATGAAAATGTAGGGGAGGAAAAAAAGAGACAGAATTGCAATTTCCTTGAAGGCTATTAGGCTTCATCATCATAACTGCTGCCTCCATTCTTAATAATTATGAGGATACACAGGCAAGAGTTTGATGTTCATTCTCTGCAGAGCAGCACCTCTGCTTGCTCAGTACTGATTTAAGGTTGCTAGAGCAAGACCGAAACCACTTCCGATAGAGCATAGATGTGCTCTGCAGCCTCCCGGGCCTACAACATTAGCAGAAGTTATGAAACTTCATGGAGGAAACACCGTGCAAAGTACTAAGAGGTGTGGAAACCTTAAATGGGGATGTAACTGCAACCACTTCCTAGTCAACGCTAAGGGAAAATAGGAGTGTGATGCTCTTATATTTAAAAACCTCTTTATTTTTGAGGCAACTTTTATTCTGTTCATAATCAAGAGGAGACTACTTTATAAAGAAAAGAAACAATTTTGTTTACGTTTGAACAACTCCCTTAAAATACTATTTCTGTGCACACTGGGCCTCTGTAACGTTGTTTTAAGCCTTTTACTTGCATTCACCATTCATTTAGCTTTCATTACTGACAAAATCTCAAATGCCAGAGGATGTGCAAAACCTGCTGGGTGATTTGCAAAATCTTCCGGTGTTGGAACTTTTTCTAATGATGAAATATTTTATTAATTGCTTCTATTTTATCTGATTACTGGCTATTGCCACGTGAATCCTGAGGGCTTTGCAACAAGGAAGATCTGCATTTCTCAAATTATAATTCCTGGGATTATATTAAAATGCTGTGTAAAAGCTAGTATTCATTACTATTCAGACAATTCTTGGTTTCTAACATATCCTCCATGAGACTTTAACCAGGAAAAAACAAGGAATACACACCTAGGCAGTTTACTAATAAAACCCCCACCTATTTCTATAGAACTTGATTTACTACTCAGCTTTATTGTTGTGATCCTGGAACGGAAAAGTTAAAGATCTGCTTAACCTGGAGTTTCTTTTCCAATAAACTTCCTGTTGAATTCTGTGAATTGGGGATTGCTTGAGTAGTGTTCCTGCTAAAAGTGTTCCTGGTGCTTTTGCTGTTGAGCTTTTGCTCGTTGGCTGTCGCATGTCCTTAGCCATAGCACTAATGCAGCAACTTCTGCTGTTTTCCCCTCATATTCTCAGAACTATTCAGCTTTTGGTTTATGCCAAGAGAATCATGAAAACATGGACCATAAGTCTGGGGCCGTGTTTCTGCAAGCACTGGTAATGAAATTACTCCTGGAATATTGCAGCTAGTTAAAGTAACACCTTGCTAGAAAGTATCATCAGACTGAAAGGAAGAGAAAACATCAGAGGTCTTGAGAGGCTCACCCATAATGAAACATCAGAAGAATGGCTTTTGAACGAAAAGACAAGTGGTGATTTTGACATGAGCACAAACACGAAGGTCTGTGTGCATGTTTATACAGGAACATCGGGAAGGTCTCATTTGCTTTATAGCTGAGTCAAGGGATGTAGTTACTATATATTTATCCCCTGATCTAGGTGCAACACAGCCAAAAGGATGTATTGTGTAGCTGGGATACAACCAGGTCAGAGTCCCACACAAGCCAGTGACTTAAACTGGTTTCTGGCGCCAAGGTGCCCCTGCCACAGCACAGGGGGGCCGGGTGTCTTGTAACCACGTCCCCTGGCCCAACAACCGCTGCAGGAAGGTGTTGGACTAATGGTATGACACCAGCACAAAGAAAATGCCCTGTGGCTATTAGAAAACAAATTCCAGCAGTGTGACCTGTTAGGCTGGGAGGCAGGTACCCACCATGGAGTCACTGCAAATGTTCAATGCTAGATTGTGCGAAATTTTAGTGACTACGCAGCACGCAACAGCCCAGCAGAGGCAGGGAGGCAGCTGACTCATAGGATGCTGGAGGTCTGCAGAGATCTCCATGGGTCTTAGGCTTCTCTTCCATCTCTGATTTCTGCCCTGCCCGACATTTGAGTGCATTACTGTCCTGTCATGTGATTTGTTTTATAACCCAGAGGGGACAGCTGAATTCCTTCTACAGCAACAATATTTTTTTTATGCCAATGCCACGACCTTTATTCATGAAAAACAAAGTACAAATGGGGAAAGCAGGGTGGAGCTCCGTCAGAAATGTGATGTAAACAGCTACAAAGACGTGGTTGTACTTCTCCAAACCCAGTTCCCACCAGGTAAGAATCAGAGCAAGAGGCATTGCAAACACAGCAGAGATCCTATCTGATATATTTTGTCAAGCTAATTGCCTGTACCTAAAAGCAAGGTCTAATAAAAA
Organism: Egretta garzetta; assembly: GCF_000687185.1. Lineage (NCBI taxonomy): Eukaryota > Metazoa > Chordata > Aves > Pelecaniformes > Ardeidae > Egretta > Egretta garzetta. Next base: position 205,216 of record NW_009259719.1, on the reverse strand, counting down.
TTCCCAAATTAAACTTTTGGTCAGATTAGACAACAACATCAACAACAACAATAGCTTCCAATGGATTTCATGGAAATAAATTCCTGTTCCAGGTATCCGCTGACATTTTAAAAAAGCCATTCTAGCATTCATGCAAGTAGCATGAACAATTCAGCAGG
>NW_009259719.1:196006-204850 GCF_000687185.1 Egretta garzetta | reverse complement strand
TTTTGTTGTGGAAACAGTCTCCGCAGTACCCTTGAAAATTCATCCTGAGGCAAGTTTGAAATAATTCATGCTTTTGCTCTGACAAAAATATCTTCATGTTTGGAGCAAACAGCTGTGATGCTGGTGGAGAACAGCAGAAATATGACCTGGACTCAAACCTGTATCTTACTGGGAGAACTGGGAGCTTGGTCTCCCAGCAGGGAGGTGAAATTCAAGCAGCAACATTTGCAAAGCTGCCAAGAGGTCTGGGATGGCAGAAATCAGCTTGAGGGGAAAACCTGAGTTTAAGCCAGGTGGAATGGCCATGTGGCAGTGTCTGCTACTCCGGCTGGAGGTGGTGTCTGTGCCCTGAGCTCCAGCAGGCCAGTGGATGTGCCTCCATAAATGCCATACCCCTCTCCACGTGGCTTGGCAGGACCTCCGGGGGATTAGGATGGAAAAGCTCCCAGGGGCCCCCCACACCCTCCACTGTGTGCCTCTGCTCCGTGCATTTATTCAGCTCTGTCACCAGGCAATCCCAGTGCCTCGCAGCTCCGGATGATGCCCAGTCACTGCCACAACCCAGCCTGGCCATGCAGCTCCTCTGCCAGCCCCCCCAGCCGTGCTGCCCATGTCCCCCCCACTGGCACTCACTGCGGGGCAGCATGGACCAAGGGCATCTTTGTGAGCACTGCGGGCATCCCGAACCCACTTTGGCTGCTCCACAGGATACTGGCATGTGCTTCCAAAGGAAATGTGGGAGCCTGAGGACAAGTTTTCACACTCCCCTCCATGAACTTCACAAGCCCAACAGGCAAACACAAAGGAGTACAAATAAGAAAACTTCCAGTCTTTGGCTGACACAGACAGTAAGAGAAAATTGTGTGGTGCTACAGGCATCCTGTGACCAACTATGCACAGAATATTAACTGTTTGTGGCCCATTTAACAATGAGCAAGTGGTAAGATGGAGCATGGATCCAAATCAGAGCCTACTAGCCTTGGCCAAAGAGATTTAGAGGTGTAAAGCTGGATTTTTAGTGCTTCATGCTGAGCCGCTCTCTGCAAGGATGCAACACTGGGTTGGTATTGCCTGCTGGGCAGGGTAAGGCCACCTTGCCGTACGCTGGACCCATCCAGCACTTTGCTTTCTTGATTCACAGGACCAGTAGTGGGTACCTGGCAGGGAAAACATGCCCGTTATGGGGGCAGTCCTAGCTGAATGCATAGTTGCCAGACTGGAAGGATCCCGATGTGATCTTCTGTGTTGGTGGATCTCAGGGAGGCAAAGACCCCCATCATTACTGGTTCGTGTTGTGTTTGACATAATAGCTGCGGGGCCAAGTGGGGCAACAGGGCTCATGTGCGCCCCACCAACCTGAGCCCAAGGTAACGGAAAGAGTCCTGGGTAGCTCGAGGGAGGCCTTACAAGCTCATGTTGTGTGTTGCTTTACGCTAATGCAGCATTGTGATTACATGCTACTTTGCTTAGATGGGCATTTAAAAAAAAACAGTTTGCAAACTTTATCAACCACATGTGAAGGGAAGATCAGATGCCATTTTCCTGAGGAACAGTAAATAACTCACAACTTTCAGAAAGAGAAGTATTTCTAAAACCAGTAAGGAGCCAAACACAAAGTGGCGGCTGCTCCTGAATCCCTGGTTGTGTCCATCGGTCCGGTCACCTCTCCCTATTTCTGGCTGGGCTTATACAGAGGAGAGACTCGATGGTGACAAGGTGAGGGCTGGGAATGCAACGTGCATGTATGTGCATTGGCCAGGCAGGGTGAGGCTGCCATTGCATGGGGTTTTGGTCTTTTTTTTCTCCTTAGCATTTGTGTTGGCTTGCTCCAGAGCTGTGTGGCTCCTGGGGGTGTGCCACCTCGCAGTTCTGTCCCTCGCCGCCAGCCCCTTCTCCCGCAGGCCCTGTGCTGAAGGCTCAAAAAAGGTCAGAGAAGAAACCCCCCTCACTCCAGCTTCTCCTCTTCTGAAATGGGTCACTTTTTCAGGAGGTGGGTAGGAATTGCCTTGTAAAAATACCATTTGTCAAAGCTGCATCTAAACAACATAGCAGATATGCAACACCATTAGGATACAGGGACAGGCAAGAAAACTCCCTAAAATTCTGCCTTTCCTCATAACACCACCAAGTGAGTGACACTGGCCTCGGGCCAGGTCAGGAGCTCGCTGCCCAGGAAGCACCCAGATAAACTTTCCTAAACCTGCATCTGCCCAGGTTGGGAGAGAAGTCAGGTATCCCGAAAGAGAAGTGCAGGGATGCCGCAGGGAATATTGCTGAACTTATTTTAGGCAGCGGAGATTCTGGCTGAAAGATCACTTGAGAGCATGCCAAAGGCCCACAAAAGGTAACTGCTTGGGGAGGCTCAAGGTCACCCAAGCCTGCAAGCCGCTGGCCCCTCCTCGGTGACATTGCTGCCCTATGGAGCAACGTGCTGCCGCCGAGGTGGAGGCCGAGGCATCCTCCCCGGAGCACGCGGGCCATGTGTTTGTGCCCAGGCTGTGCCAGGGGACGGCGGGCACGGGCATGCCAGGAGCTGTCTGAACCACCCTGAGTGGGCAGCGCAGCGGATGCTGCTACATCGCTCTGCCGGTTAAAAGCGAAGCTCCCAAAGCCGGCTGTGCCTCCCCTGCCATCAGATGCAAACAATTTGTTTTGCATTTGGACCGGTAGTCCGGAAAACCGAAGCGCTGTGTTTTTAAGTTTATATTACATGTTTGCTTTCTAGTTTTGTTAATTAAAATCATGTAACTGGATGAACGGTTACTGGAGAGCTTGCAGGGCTTCTTTGAAATTTTCTGTTTTTTCTGGAGGCTCAAGCATTCGATGCTCTTTCTCCCTCTGCTTGCAGTGCATTAATTCACCTCGCTAGAAACTGTCTGAGCCGGTAAAAGCATGCATTTGGGAATGGTTTTGTTTCTTACAGTATTTTCTCTTAGTGTTTGCCTACACCTGCCAGTGTAATTTGTCAGAATAAACTAGGTACTTTAAAATCATTTTTTATACACTCTTCCTAAGTGTTTCACCGTTGCTTTGAAAGGAAAGGGAGCAGAGGGACCCATAAGCAAATAAAAAGAAATATGAGCAGGTAGGAATTCACTCGAGTGATCACTCTTCTTCCTCTTCAGTGAGTTTAATCCGTCGGCTTGCCTGGATCAGTCACATAAGTCGAGAGGGCTCGATTGCATCAGTGAGCTCACCACCATAAATTTCTGGACTGTTTTCCACTGTGATGCCCACTGTCACCTAGGATGGGGTCAGGCCAAGCCTGCCCAGCTCAGTGACCAGCTCCAAATGGAAATGGAAGTGGTTCTGCCCGGCAGCCTCAGACCCTGCTGACCTTTTGTTGCTTTCAGAGTTCTACCACAACTTTTTCCCCATCTCCTACCCTACATCCTTGTATGGCTTCCCAACTTTCACATCACCTTTGCAGCACCCATGTAACCATCACGGCCCTGCAGGAGCTGTTCTGCTTGAGAGGCCATGGAAATCTCTCTGCAGGCCATGCAGCAGCAGAATATTTAGCTGCAGCACAGTGAGTACGTTATCAGCAGGGAAAGGGGCACGTTCACAATGTGCCTCGTCTCCAAGCACGCCTTGTGCTGCTGGAGTGGCCCTTGCAGAGGACCCACTCCATTGAAGGAACATCACTTAAACTGCCCAGACTTGAAGCTTTACTTTCAGGACTGAAAACATGAAGCGTGGACATGGGCAAGGACAGGCCAACATAAGCAGGATTTACTGTGGTCTGCAGCCAAAGCTCCGAGCAGCTCAGCCAAGCACATACATGCTGCTGTCATGCTGCTTTCATGCGAGAGTATCGCCCTAACTCGGCAGTGCCTTTCCATGCAAATCTCAAACTGTTCTGCGCCGTGTCAGATAATGACTCCAGAATTAGATCCAACAAGATGACTTTTTTGTTGCAGCAAGTACGTTCAGAGACTTAGCCTTTTCAGGGCTTGTATCTTGGTTATTAATAGTATCATTTGCCTTCTTTTGGAAAATTGAATTCACGTGATAAAGAGGAACTTTACGTATCAAATTCTGATGCAGAAGTTCTGGTATGAGTGCTTTTGTAAAATGCAGAAGTGGAAAATGCAGAGTATATGGTAGAAAATTATCTTCTTTTGTGTTTTTTTGCAAATGTTATATGCTTGAGCCAGCAAAGAACAACACCAACATTAAAAAAAAAATCCATTACCTGTTGATCTTGTCCCATTTTTGGCAAATTTAGGCAGGCATTACAAGATTTGAAAAGGACTGTTATGTAATAGTTAGTTCAGGCAAAAAATTATTAAAAGAGATAAGTTACCATACATCTAGTACTAGGTAAGCAGATTAAAAAGAAAAAAACCTGGGAAGTGCAATAACTGGATTTACTAATGCCACATAAAATTAAAAGATGAGCACAAATTTGGATTTTTGCACAGGGCAAGTGCCGCAGAATTTTCCTCGGGGAACAATCTGCTATTGGCAAAGCGTGGTCAAACAGAACAAACAAATCTTTTTGGGCTTTAATTGTTGTGATTCTCTTTAAAAGTTACATCAATTTTAGCATGCGGAATGCAATTGTGAAAGAAAATGGGTTTCCTGAATTTTCGGCGATTGACTAAAATCCACGCACATTACTGGTTATTTTAATTTAAGGAAAAAAGGATTTTGTTTCTTTATCCTGTTACATAACACTGGGTCTGTTCTCCCTTGAACACACAAGTGTGTTTATCATTAATCTTAAAGGGAAACAGTCGGCCTTCAAAATCCTTTCTGAATTTTTATCTATTTTTTTTTTTTTTTAAGTTTGATCCCAATTGACTGGATAGGAATTGAAGCATGCTGTTTATTTTTTTAATTAGATTACTTCAACCTCATTTTGGGCTTGATGATCTGAAAGGTCTTTTCAATCTACACGATTCTATGATTCTATGATTTATGCATAGCTCTTTTACCGTTTTTCCCAACGGCAACAGTGAAGAAAAAAACCCATTGGTTTAGAAGTGACTTCAAAAATGCAAAACATAGGGTTCATACAGCATCCAGCAGGAGACAGAGTACCTGTTATTGGTTTTTAGCTCATCTTTATGAAACTGGCTGGCTTTGAAGACATTCTTTAATAATACCTATATTTTTCATTCTATAATGCATTCCTTTCAAGGACTTTAAATTGCTCGGGAGCTCTTGGAAATCCTGGTGAAAACCTTTGGGTATGTGAGAGTTTTTTTATTTCCAGGTAGCTGACTGTCAATTAACTTGAGACACTTCACTTTGTCCAAAAGCCAGCGTGACCACTTTGGTTCCAGGCTGCTTGGTTCCTCGGGGTTTGCCCCTTGCTTTAGGAATCAGCCCCTGTAAAGAAACAGGCATTTCTAAACTCGACTGGTGTGTGGAAAGGATCCGCTCCAGCCTTTCAGTCTGGCTAAGTGCCTCAAATTAAGATGTAATTAGCTTGATATAAGGAAAGGACCAGTGGAGGCAATCCCATAATGGCTAGGCAGTCTCAAATATAAGCAGAATAGGCCACCCATAGCATTAAAATCAGAGAATTTAATGCCAATGGGGCTACTTTTCAAGAAGACCTGTGGGTTTTAGTTGCCTTTGTGTTTGACTTGTAAACTGGGTGCAGGGCTCCATCACCGGCAGGTTCACATGATGGGGAGTATACCAAAAACACGGGTCATGTTTTGACTTCTGTTCGATATCTTATTTATATATGATTTGAATGGATAAACTAAGAAAAATTAACTGTCCAGGCCATAATTTCATCTAAAATCAACACAGACTAAAACTACAGCAACTTAGTGGATTGTGTGGATTAGTGAGATACCCTGGTATGTAACAGCAATAGCAACAATTCTACTCCCCGATTTAGTAATGCTTAAAAGCTGCAATCCAGAGTCACTACATGATGTGCAAATCCCTTACAAAATCTGCCTCCCTTTTTCAAGCTCAGGATTCTTTGCTCTGCAGGGGAACCCAGAAGTTTGCCCCCCACATGGCTTTGTATAGGAAATTCATGTTTGGAGAATCATTAATGCCATGGACTCACTCAGGCCATCTTTTTGCCATCCTTGCTTACACCCTTCTTTACAGACAGTGCTGTCCACTTGTCCCCTAGATTTCTCCTGGACTTTGTGCCTGAATAAATTTTGCCTTTTTTATTTTAATGTTTAAATGTAAAATCTTCCCAATCCCTGAAAAACCTTTTTGTTCTTGCCCTGCCTTGGTCCTGAGTCCATGAAACGCCATGTTCCCTTTAGCAGCCACGTGCTGAAAAGAAACGAGTTTTTTCTCCTGAAAAAAAGCAAGACATATTAAATCCCTTTCAATTTTAAAATTAATGAGAACTTGCTGATGAGCTTATTTTAGATCCTGGTGTGGTAGCCCTCCCCCCCTCCACCTCACCTGATAGAAATCTGATCTAACTCTGCCATACACTTGTGTTAATATGCATCCATCTGCGAAATTAGGCACTTGCATCCCTGCCCCTTGAAAGCTTTTTTAGAGGGTGCAAATACGTCGAATCTCTTCTGACTTCCGTGCCTTCTCAGTAGATTTCCACATGTTGTAGCCAAGCTGGGGATTTGGCCCAGTGTCTTTTTTAAACCCTGTGACCCAGACATGGAGATTAAAACAGAGTTATGTTATTGGATTAAACAGATACAAGAGGTGCTCACTGTATCAGCACCCAACACCTTAAAACTCCAGAAAGCAGCTCAGCATGTTAATGGCAAAAATAGTGTCTAAGAAAGCGGGGAAACGCAAAGGAAGGTGATTGCTAACCCATGCCCTGGGCTGGGGTGCAAAAACCTGCCGCTCTGCCTGGCCTGAAAAGCGGCCACAGAGACATTGTATTCTGCTTTCCGCAGCATCTTAATACTGCATACACTCGAGATTTGGTATAAGTCATTTGAGCTACACCTACCTGTCACCGGAGTGATTTTGGCCTTTCTTCGTTAAGTTTGGGTTACTGCCTTCATGGGGGGGGGGCGGGGTTTGGGGTTTGGCTTGATTACACCGTGAATGGCACCGGCACATACTGCAATCAATAGAACTGCAGAAGTAAAACTACTAATAGATTAAAGCCAGACCTACAGGAAAAGGATAGTAATTTCGGGCACCGTTTATGTGCTTAATATTATACACATGCTTATGCTTTGTAATTTGGGCTCTAACTTGTGATTTGGGTTACATAAGAGAGCCGGAGGAGCCAGAGGCATTAGTGCTGCCCTACGCCGCTGCAGCCAAGGCAGAGTTCCCCCAAATATTCATCAGGCACATTCTCAGAAGTTGTGCTGTCTCATAACGAAACAGCAGACAGCAATGCACATATTTATGACACAAAAGGACTAATTATTATTATTATTCCACTTAGCTCTAGGTACTGTTTACATGCCTCTGAATTCAAAACAGCTTTGGCTCTTGGGTTTTTTACCCCAAACATTTTTATTTTTTTTTAAACACAGAGAGCAACCATGTGCTTTGTGTGGCTGACTTTTCTTTTAATGAGTGAGGAGCAACAGAACAAGAGAGAGCCAGAGACAGAAAATACAGGCTTTGATTCCTCTAGAGAACTTGAGCAAAATATTCCACTGCTGTCAGTGGTACAGCTGTGTTGGCAGAGGCCCCCCCAGCCGCTACTTACATTTCACCGATGTGACTGCCGGTTCCTAATCTGCATCGAGGCATCCTCGCTGCAATTGAACAAGTGGCTGCGCCGGTGAGAAATGTTTTGCTTCGCTCCCTAGTGTGGCCAGAGCCGCTTGTGCCTGTGGTCCCTCGTGGAGCCTCCCTCACAAAATGCTAGCCGCCTTCAGCAAAGGATGCCTACGAATGTGGAGCTGCAGTGCACAAGAAGCCTGAATCAGAAGACGTAGGTGGCAGCATGCACAACATCGTGTTATTAGTTCAAACCCGGCTGTTTAGTGGAGATATGTCATCAATTTGCTGCATATATCCTATACTCGTGTCTGTTTTTCACTTAAAAACCTATTCACTTTGCAAGTCAGCTCGGATATTGGAAAATCGCAGAGTGAGCTGAAGTCAGGGAAAACCGCTTGCGTGACTGTGGCACACGGTATGTGGCACACTGTACCGCCAGCAGGGAGTGTGCAGAAGGGGTGCAGCGCTCCGTGCTCTTGCATCAACCAGCCAAGGAAATCAGCCTTTTCTAGAGACCTCCCCGGAGGCTGCTGCGATGGAACTGGATCCCCTGGCAGCCTATCCATAGCTGACGGGCTCCCAAGGTGTGTCGCCCGGCGACTGCCATCCTAGTTTGTGGTGTAGGAAGGTAGGTAGGGTCTTGTACCTGGGAAAGCCTGGGAGAGCAGGGCAGTGGGGACGGTTTGCTCCTCTTTGGTCCGCCTCTGGTGTTCCCCGTGCAAACTTAGCACCACAGGACTTCCGCAAAACACAGACGGCCCAAAAATCTCCTTTTCCCCACTACTCTGCCCCACAACGCAAGGGGTATTTTGCAGTACAGAGGATCTTACTAAGTCTTCAGCAGGGATTCTATGAAAATGCCTAGCGCGTCCGTACGCTGCAGAATCCTTCCATGAACAGACCTAGGGAGATGCAGGTAGGAGAGCAAGGACGCATTTGAGCCATACACCCCCTTCGCCTGCAGGAGAAAAGCACCGGCTTTCGGCGCAGCGAAACCCAGCGCGGGCCAAAACCACTGCCCCGCTCACATCTCCTGCACATCGCCCCGGCTGTACTTTGTCCTCCAGCTGCCGGCCGGTCCCGGGGACTGCTCTTTTGGGAGGAGGCAGAAGAGCGGAGAGATCCCGCTCCCCCGGGCACCTGCCAGGCCACGCTCCCTCGTGTTTCCCCCTCCAGCAGCTGGCGGCTGCC
>NW_009259719.1:187097-194834 GCF_000687185.1 Egretta garzetta | reverse complement strand
CCGTTTTCCTTTTATTTTGTTGATCCTTAGCATGCTGAAATCAAAGTTGTGGTTGGGGCTTGGAATTAAAACGCAGTGACTGCACAGGGCAGGTGACCGAGCTCAGCTTGGTGCGAAGGGGCGATAATTCTGGGTTCGTCCCAGGGTAACTTGGATCCAGAATTCACCCGCTGGCTTTAAGATAATGAACGCCCATCTCCGCCTGATATTGTAACAGGCAGCATGTGGGAGGACTTGCAAGGTTTCCATATAAGAACATGGGAGAATTTATTTCACACGGGTGAAGAAACATGCAGAGTGTGTGTTCTTTAGGAAATGGAAGGCAAGCTCTGCTTTCCTTAGGCAGCTCTGAGAGTGGCAAACTTTGTATTTAGAAATTGTAAAAGCTGGATTTTGCTGTTTAGTAAGAGCTACATTTAAAGGAGTGCACTGATGAAAAAAAAAAAAAATAGTGGGAGAGGATCCAGATAAACACGAAGAAATACAACCCCACACGTATTCCAGCACAGTTTGTGCCAAGGTGTAAAGATGGATTTTTTTGGTTAGTTCCCATTTTTTTAACCGTATTGGGAAAGGCATTAAGAAAATGTGGCGAGGAGCTGGTTACGTTGATAGTGCTATTTTGGTAACTGCAATTTTTTTTTATATTGCTCACATGTCAAAATGTTTTGAGTTTTGGACTAGGAAAAAAGTGAGGCAGCCCTGATGGGGGAATGTGTCATCGGCCGTGCCATTCGGGGCTCGGGTGACGGTTGCTACCGGTTTAGATTTTATGGCTTCGGGTTTGAGGGTAAATCAGCCCATTAACACCTGCTGCTGTGGAATTTGGAGGGGAGAGGCTTTGGTGAAAACGCTGATGGTTTTTGACAGCCGGGTGTTTACCTCTGGGTCTGCATTTGGGCCATCTGACTGCTTTTTTGGCATTGCCTTCCTTTTGCTCCAGTATTACGGAAAGATTCCCCTGAAGGTTGTCGGGTTTTTTCAAGCGAAATGTGTGAGCAGTCAGGGCAGCCAGCAGCGTGACAGCGTCCCTTGCCCGGAGTGAGTCGAGGCTGAAGCACGAGCGTGGCAGGACGATGGCTTTGTTGCCTGACACTGGAAACTTTATTTTTGGCACTTTCGGAGATAGCATCTTCGTGTTTCCTCTTCAACTGTCTCTTCTCTGCTTTGCATATTTTTTTTTTGTTGTGTTTTTTTTTCTCTTCTCTTCTCTTCTCTTTATTTCCTGCGTCTCACCTTCTCCCCTCCTTCCCCTTCCCGCCTCTCCCACGGTCCGTGTTGCTTTGAGGCTGCACCCACTGGAGGGCGACAGACACCTTCCCGCTCCGGGGGTCCCGGTGCTGCCCCGCGGGGGGACCGGCCCCGGCCCCCGCCTGCGGGCCGGCCAGGGGAGGAGAGGCCGCCTCTTGCCGTCAGTGATGAACCCGCGTCTTTTACCGTGCGGTGTTAGGGTTATTTCTGCCATACTTCGCAATAAGCGGGAGGTTGCAGGTGGCACCGTGTTATTCGGAGGTACCGAGAAGGTGGTTGCGTGCTAGGGAGTGCTAGCTCAAAATCCTGGGTTTTTTTTTTTTTGTTTGTTTGTTTAGGGATATTGACCAGGAACCCAGCAGAAATTTGGAATGCTTCAAATGCTTCAAGTGCTTCAACCAGTTTGTATTTTTATTTTAATTTGCTGTAACCAGGAGCAAAATTTGGCATGCTACTCTCTGTTGGTAGTCACTGATTTGTAGCTTTTGGGTAGGTTGCCTGGGGGTTTCTTAAATGCCAGAGGTGAAATGGCTGTGGCAGGAGGCTTCAGGCTGTGTGAAATGCCCTATGAGAAGAGGTACAGCATCGTCATGGAAAGATTCGAAGGCACTTCAGATTGGCTTACTCTTGCTGCACGGTGCTTGGGAAACCTCCTGTGCCTGAGCACAATCCTGCTTGTAAAGCCTCCGGGAGGATCCTGCCTTACAGCTAAATGTTGCAAATATTCCAATGAGCTTTCCTTAAATCGATACTCTGCCTAGGTGAGACTGAGCTACATCTTTGTGGCTTCTAGCCACGTCCTGGGGGCTGGCTATTCCCAGAGAGGCTCTCAGGCACAAGCCCTTCAGCGGGCTGCCCTGTTTCCCAGGCAGTGATGTTCCCAGGGTTTTCATCAGTGCACCTCAAGACTCGGCAGCAGCCCCCTCTTATTTTAATTTTGCCCCTTCTAGGTTTTTCCAATGCCCTATAGTTTTGCCCCAACAGGCAATAGGGCAATGTTGACCCAATGCCCCTATGGCAATGTTGCCAGTTCCACCAGTAAGGGGAGTCTCTACAGTGGTGCCCTACCCAGGCTTTTAATCATGCTGGCAAATGTCTCTGTGAAGATTGTGCTGATTTGTTTCTTTTAAATGTAACCATATTACAACACATAAAAATGGATGGGAAAGCCATGGTAGTTAAAGCCTTTTGCAAGTAATGCTTATTTGATTGGTCATACTAATAAATTGTAGATCATTTAAGAAGTGCAGCTTTGAATAGATTACCCAGTAGGGTTAGTGCCTTCAACTTCTCATCGCTAACTTAATTTACATGACCAGAATGGGTCAGGGTTTTGTTTTTTAAAGTAATCCTGAGTCCAGCCCTCTCAGTGCTCAGTACACAGGACTCAAGTTTATTCCAGTGCCACTCTGGCTGCCTGCGGGATTGGGTCCTTGGCATTTGAAAGAAAAGTGTGAGGATGAAAACACGGTGACGTAATACTTGTTGAACTTCTTCCACACATGCATATTTACTTGAATCCTCAGCTGTTGTAGTGCCATGGACTTAATTGATTTGCGCTAGCTGAGTATCATCCCAAGGCATGTAAACGCTAGGCAAAACCCTTTAAATTGCTTACACAGTAGCGAATATTGATGTAAGGTAAAGTGGTGGAAATGAAGTGAAACTGCCACTATTCATTGTCCTTTTTTTCCCCTAAAATTGCCATCGGAAGGGCTACCATGCTGCCAGTCTGTGACTCAAGCTGTGGCTGGTGTCCTACAGCATCTTCTGGATTTATATCACTTTTTTTTTTTTCCCCCCCAATGTGTCTAGATTTACACCAGCAAAAAGCTGCGCAGTGCTGACCCTAAACTCTGCTCCAAGGGCATCCACCAAACCCTCCAGCTGGGTTGGTGGAAGGGGAGCGTGAAAATCAAATCCACGTCCTGCTGGCGAGCTTGAGATGGGAGGCAGGAGGGCGGGTGGCGTGGGGCCTCAGGAGGTTTTTTTTTTTTCCCCCCCAATGTGTCTAGATTTACACCAGCAAAAAGCTGCGCAGTGCTGACCCTAAACTCTGCTCCAAGGGCATCCACCAAACCCTCCAGCTGGGTTGGTGGAAGGGGAGCGTGAAAATCAAATCCACGTCCTGCTGGCGAGCTTGAGATGGGAGGCAGGAGGGCGGGTGGCGTGGGGCCTCAGGAGGGTGCCTGTTCAGACCTGTGGGCTGTTGGGAAGGTTCATGTGTTTCAGCAGTTACTGGGTTTCCTGTTGTGGTTCTCTGTCGCCCAGAGTGGTCACAGCCTTGAAGAACGGCTTCGCTGCCATGGCTGCCCGACCGGGGTTTGAGTGCAGTCGGTGCTTGAGCGCTGACATGGAAAAACAATTGTACTGTGCCAAACCACAGCAGGCGTGCCCTGCTTTAGGGTGCCGTGCAGGTAGGCTGCCCGTAGGTAGGAGAGCAGCCCATCCGTCAAGCCACAGGGTTATCAGTGAGCTGGAATGTAGTTAAAACTTCTTCCTTTTTTGCTTCAGATCACATGGCATTTGCATTTTATTTCACTGCTGCAGGGTAATTTCCTTGCTCTCGCGAGGGATATAGTAAAATTTTCTGTGATGTTTTACATGGGCTGTAACAGGTAAGAAGTGATCCGTATTGGCATTGGTGCTACGCTCAGGTCATGTTCTTCAAAATACAAGTTCATACTGATGAAATTCAGAAAACGCTATGCATGCTAACATTGAAACATGTCTGACTTACCTTGCTGGCATCATTTTTTTCCTTTAAAATATTTTTTTGCCTTTTCTTTTTCTCTTTTGTTTTTTTCCAAACAGGAAGAGAAAATCCACTCAGGAGAGACTCTTCTTCATGTAAGTGTTATTTATGCTTGTTTATGAAATTACAAAAGGGTTAAAAAGCTCAATAAAAAGTTCAAATACTGAACACTTGCCATCTGTTCATAGGAACCAAGTGTAGAGCATGTAAAAATAGGCTGTAGTTATACAGTAGTAATGGTCAGCAACTGTTATCTTACATCTACCTGTGCAGTTTTTCTGTGCATATCACTGCAGAATTTAGAAAACACTGCAAGGCACTTTGTAGACATTTAAGCAGCATGCCCATAAAGCTGGTGTGTAAATCCTGGGGGGATAATATTAAAGTGGTTTGCCCGAAGCAGAGGAGACCCGTAACTGAGAGCTCGTTTTAGCACCCCAGAGTCCCTGAATCCCAAACCCTGTGAGCAAGAGTCAGCTTCCCTGCCTTGGATCCTACAAAATCCAAGTTCTGCCTTTAGAGCCATTTGTTTGCGTGCATGTGTACTAGCGTGTGCATGTATATGTGTGGGTAAGAGAGAGTGTGTAAACGCATATTTGGCCTCAAATAGCACGTAGGTATTTCAGGCCTTTTCTACAACCTATGGTGATACCCGTTAAAATAAGTGAAAATGCCACCAGCCGTTGGTGAATACTGTTGCAAATGTTTTGTGAAAGCATTTGGCTCCAGACCGACTGCTTGGTCTGGGTGAGCCCGGTACAGTATTCTTCATGGGATCAAGAAAGCTGCATGTTGTAAAAATACAACAGGGTTGGTTGTTTTTTTTTTTTCACACCATCTAGTGACCTGGTTTGCTTGCAGATCTCAGATTTGAAAAGTCTTGAGTAGCATAGGAAGCTCTGCTCTGGTATTTCTTCCTAGTAAATAAATCTGATTAAACGTTTTAAGGGGCTGCATAGATGAAGACTCTCATTGCCTTAACGTAAAATTAGCTTAGCAAGAAAAATGACTGCATTGTTCCCAATGCAGGGCCTGCTTTGCCTAACTTCCGAGCATGTACTGCGTCCAGTGGCATGGCAAGCCCACGAGCGCTCACTTCAGGCTGATTTCCCCATAAGTCAGCTATTTTTTTTTTTTTGAAAAATAACCTATATCTCAGAATTGCAGCACTCCATTATGCTTGCGTAGCAACTGCTGGTTAATATGTAGCAAAACGCCGTGTGGTAACAAACGTTTTTTTTGCTATTGTCGAGCTGGAATGTTAGTTCAGCTTCTAGATAAAAGCGGCTTGCGCAAGGCGCCCCCGGTAGACCATGATTTCTGTGGCTTGTACGGTAGTTCTGTAGGCAACCGTGTTCTGCTCTTCCTCTCCCCTGTGCTTCCCTTCATCTTCCACGTGAGCGAGGAGTGGGCTTAGGTTAAGGCAGGGAACTGGCAGCCCTTTGCATCCCGCAAAGGACCAGTCTGGGGTTTATATTAAGCTCATTGCTAGTCCAGCACCTGTTGAAAACTCTCTTTATTCTGGTTGTGTTTCTAGCAGAAATGTTGTGAGATGCTTTATTTAACAGCTTTAAACCACAAGTGATCTTTGGCTGGTTTTATGGGCATTGTAGGACAATCTTTCAAAAAAAAAAAAAGCCAGTAGTTAAAGACACCCCCCAAAGGATCAAAGAATCTTCCTTCCCCGCAGCTGGAATCCTAGCTGAGACTAGCTTAAGAGTTTGTATCTTTGAGAAGGTAAATCATCATTTTTAAAAGGTAACGGAGAAGGAAAAATTGCAGAAGGCTTTTGATTCCAACCGTTTTCGACATGTGTAGCTCATTATTATTTCATTCTAGTGTAGGAAATTCAAACCTCTTGAAAAGCCTGTGAAACACGTGCTTCCCAGAGATTTTAAATGGGAAATAATGCAACAAAACCACCTTTAAGGGAAGAAGCTCCCCAATATAGAGAAGAACTCAAACAGACGAACCCTACAGCAGTGTCTGTCTGGTGTCTGGAAACTGCAGAATAAGCCAGAGGCGCAGATCTGAAGAGTTCTGTCTGGAGATTTCAGGAGCTTCCCAAGTCCAATACATAGACTCCAAAATGAATGAGTAATGAAAAGTTTGTGGTCCAGAGGCCATTTGCGGTGCAGCCTTCCATCACCTGCTGTGGCTTTTCAACAGCTAACGGCAAGCTTTGAGCATCAGAGCCTCTCTCTTCTGGTTCTGTGCATGAAACATTACGACTTTGACTCGATAACTCTATTTGTGCCTGTCTGTGCATTGGCTCCCTTTGGCTTCTTCAACTGTGAGTTTCCAAAAGAGAGTTAAACTCCAGGGATGGGACTAGCGAGGCTATAGCGAAATGGCAGGATTGTGAAGCATCCAGGATAGGGACCTCTCCCAGGCCCCGTTGAGAGGGGGATTGACTCCTGTGACAGTGAATGCTCGGTGGGGATTAACCCCTCAGGACTGTGACTTGGACCGGTCACCGTGACAGGAGGTGACCACTTTGAGAAAGGACTCTTTGTGACAGTAACCAGCCATATGTAGTTGTAATGATAAGAAAGGGACCATCTTATTGTAGTCACTTTGCGACAAATACTACCACAATTCATTACTTTCCATCAGTGCCTCATCCTATGGAGGAATCACCACTGCCCATCTACATTGAGGAGGGGACAGAAGTCCCGATTGGTGAGTGCAGTTGGGATGGGATATGTTTAAGGGGGGGTATAACGGTACTTGGGGTTTATATTCCTCACGTTTGTGTATACCCATTTGTCATTGAAAATTGTAAGGCTTGTTGCAAATGTTTTGGGATTTTTATTTTATTTTCTTAATGCAAGTGTATTTTAGAGCTCCTGAGGATTGTTAAACACTGCTAGTGTTGGTTTCCAGCTAACCATATATCAAAGTACATCATTTATGCAGCGACATTAAAGCTTCCGTGCAGGATCTCTTAACACAAGGCTGGGGAAGACCACAAGAGGTAGTTCCCACTTCAGCCTTTGACCTTAGTGTAGAGATAATCAGAATAATCTGCCAGTTGGGTCAGCAGTTTTTGTCATTACCTGCGTTGCCCATCGGAGTGCTGCACACCCCCATTCCCGAGCTCTGGTGTGGATGTATTGTCACTAGGTGCATATATAGGTTTGGGTGTTGGTTATTTTTAAATAGAGGAGCAGTCTTTCAGGTAACCCATAAAGAAAGAGACTAAAAGATCAGTAAGTTGGACTGTGGTGATCTCTTTGGACTGTAGAAAGCTGTGACCGCAGCATTTCTCAGAGCCCCTTCCTTATCCAGCCTGTTCTCGGTTGCACACAGTAAGTGTGCCTTGGCTACCACCTTGGGAGTCTGCCCTGTTGAGCAGATGTCTCTTCAAATAACTTTTTCTTATTATATATCCTGAATTTTTCTGTTCTTAAATTCGAGCAATTGCTTCTTGTCCTACTATCTTTTGAGCTAGATTAATTGCCTTCTTCTACACGCAGTACCTTGAAGGTATTTATAGCTGGATCTCAGCCCAGGAGTCTTCTCATTTATAGACCATATTCATTTAGCTCTTTTACTCACTCCTTAGATCATTTTTCTTGTCCTTATTTGTATTTCCTTTAATTTTTCTATCTCCTTTCTGATCTGTGGAGACTTGAGCAGCTCATCCTGTATCCACTGTGGTAGTTTTGACACAGCGTTATGCTTTAGATTTCCATATCATCCCTTCAGATGTACACATCCAGAAAGAG
>NW_009259719.1:183243-186929 GCF_000687185.1 Egretta garzetta | reverse complement strand
CAGGCAGCTGCTCCTCAGGCAATGTCACTGCTCTCCTGAGATGTAGGGCTTTCTACTTCTAGTGCTAAATCCCCATCCCATTGCATGCCACTCACTTATTTTACCCAGGAATGGTTTAAGATGGTATGCCCATGCATTTATTTTAATGCCCTGGGATTTTATCATTTACATAGAAGTTGTTACTGGTTTATCATATGTAGAGCAAAGAAGTACTTATAATTTTATGTTTTGGTACCTATTATAACTGTCTTCTGCACATTACTCCAGACGTCCTTTCCAGCTCCATCATTCTTGTTTGCATACCTTCCCTAACTTTTCCTTCCTCTAGTTATAAAAGTTCATCACGTAAAAGCTGACAGATTCAGCCTTCTCCTTATCTTCATTTTGTAATACGTTCTTTCTGTATCTCTTCTGTGCATGGCACAATGTGGTCTTTCCCACAGCAGATCATGGTTTCCTCACCTCCTCGGAGGTTGTAGTCAGCTGGACATCAGGTCCACATCAGTCCCTTCTTGTAGAACCATTAAGGCTAAGTTCTGCCATGGCCCCTGCTATTTCATCTTGTCTTTCCCATTGTACTGAGGAAACCTGGACTGCCAGGATGGTGGTACCTGCACCAAGAAAAACACTGTAAGGCTGATGAATCACAAAACTGACCAAACAACAACAAAAAAGCCCTTATGAGTGAAAAGCTTTTTAGAGGATGTTCGTTTAGTGCTGTCATGGAGCAGGTTTGTTGGATCAGGCTCTGAAATGCAGCAATAGCTGTGAAATGGCCAAATTGGCTTGGGGAGGGCATCGTGTTTACCTATTTTAAAGTATCTGGACTGTCAATACAGCAAGAGGAATGAGTGTAAAAACTAAATGATGCAGAGAGCATACCACAAGCTCTGAGTTCGGTATTTGAATGCCTGATGTGGGTCAGGGCTTTTACAATAGTTGGATTCAATATAAATTGTCAAGCTAGGAAGTCAGCTCCAAAAATCTGACCTGGGTCTAAGTCTCAGTTTTGGTCCTTCTTTCCGTTGAGCTTACCAGCATGCTCCAGGTCTGGGGTGCCCATTTGCACCTCTATAGACCAGAATCAGAATCAGAAGGCGGCCTTTCTGAGTTTAGGCCGGAGAAGAATAACACACAGTGCAGTTGTTTAAACAACTCAGCACAACCATCATTCACTTTTAAAAGGTTGTTTGGAGAACTTAGATTATTTCCTCATCCAAAATACATTTTGGATAGTATATGGAGTGCAGACTGTTCTGGCCCAAGCCTGAGTGGTGGTGCTAGATCGCTTTGTAGCTTCCATATTTATTTAAAAAAAAAAAAAAAAAAAGAGAAATCAGTAGGTTCTTTCAGTGTCTAAATTTAAACAACCCTAATTATTTCAAGCAATTTAAAAAGGAACATAAATCTCACTTGTTTATTACAGCTGCTTCATGAAAACAGCAGCTACAAATAATACCCTGTAATGAAAATGTAGCTAACACTGTCATGAATTAACCAACAAAAGGATGAGCGTAGGGGATCTGGCCAAAGGCAGCATTTCCTTCTCTGGAGGGAGGCTCTTTGCGTGTGGAGGTGGTTATTACCTGAACACTGGTTTTATCTCCTTGGGTGAAATGAAGACTTTGACATTTCTGCATAGATGAATGCCACTTTTGATTGGGAAAAGGTCTGAGCTATACTTAATTTTTATGTACTTTTGCACTTTCTCCAGTACATTTCTTGAGGAAGGTAGGTAAGCAAGATGCAACAAACATGTTAATAAATCAAAGATATTTTTTAGGAGATGGAGAATATTTTGCGAGCAGTAGCAAAGACTCTAGAGAGTAACAGTAAAAGAGCGCAGGTCAGGCCCTGGCAGTCTTAATTCAGGCACAATTTCAGCTGTCTTCTACAAAGTTAAACAGCTCAGGAGATTCAATGTGAGGAAATAAGCAGAGCAGGTCGTTATTCAGCATTGCCATTCATGCTAAGGTCATGGCTGAGTTCCCCGGTCACTGTTTGGAACCTGTTGTGTTAAGCACTGAAGAAAACACCTGAGGCCACGCAGTCCAAATTTACATTTTATAAAGCAAAAACCCAGGAGCAAAATATTTGTATTGGCAATCATTGTATTTGGCCTGTGTAGAGCATCGCAAAGGGAATAATTGCCTCCTCGGGGATCAGGGAGCAATAGAGCTGTAGGCTGAGATGTTTATTTATGTCTTTTCTTCCAAGTCACATTTTGAGACATTAGTGTTGTTTATACCTGTGAAATTAGCTGCAAAGACATACAAATTCAGGATCTAATTGTCAACTGATTTACTCCAGCATAACTTTGTTGATTCCAGCAGCATTGCTATTGCTTTATCGTTGTATGAACACGATCAGTCAGCTCCCCTTTTTCAGGAATCAGTCCTGCTGACCTTGAAGCCCATGGCACTTCTGCTCTAGCTCTGAGTCCCTATGTGGGCAAAATCCCAGTGGTCCACTTCTATCTTACTGATCCACTTTTGCTAATGAATAGCACTGGCTTCAGTGGACTTATTTCAAATGTATGCAAGTGTTATATAGACCTTGTCTATATAGGATTCCTCCCCCCATGAAATCATCTCAGTATGATGGAAAGCTCCGTTAGCACTCTGAAGCCGTATTCTGATGGTACTCACAAGTTATGGTGTAGCCTGGGTTTGTTTGAGTAATTCTGACTATGGGAGAAGAAATTTCTTGTAACCACACACAGTTTCTGCTGCTGCTGCTCAATCCCTGCTTTTAAGCATTTCTGACGCTTTATTAATGATAAAAACTGGATTCCCAGTTGCCTCCTGCTCTTGGGCAGACTCACTGAAAGACAGATGCTTTGTTGGGGTTTTTTTTCTCCTTTGAGAGAGTTAGAACGGTTTTTTAAGTGGGGTAAGCATAGGAAGTGCACCTTTCCTAGGCAGGGGGAGTGTTTGGCACCTTACAGACATCTGGCTCTGTGTCTCTCTAGGAGGTTGCCTTCCCTCATAAGAGAAGAGAGCCATTTCTGTCATACGCGATTCAGGGTTTGCTCTTTCCTGGGGTGCTGGCACACAGAAAGCTTGATTTTTGCCAGGTACTGAACGCCTCCTGCAAGGTATTGAGTGCCCTCCTATCCTTTGCAGCCAAAAAGGAATTGATTGCTCTTGGCACCAGGCAGATCTGGACCCAGAAGACCACAGGTAGTATTTACCAATTATTTATGTGCTTTCGCATGCCAGAGGTTGTCTGAGTTGATTCCCCTAGCATATAAGAGGTTTCAGGCCTTAATGGCACTTGCCTGCCACTAAACCCATTATTTTATTATTTAAAAAAAAAAAATAATAATACAGTAATAAGCATGACATTTATTGCATTGCCATGGGGAAATTAAAACCCCCCAAATTAACTACAGTCCAAGTAATTATTAGCTCTTTAGAGCTATTGCAACTGTGTGAGTTGTGTACCCTGAGTGAGCACCATATGACAACTTACTGGGGCACAGTGAGTCGCAGGACACATTGTGGACAGCAAGAATTGCTTGGCGTGCATTGTAACATTCAGCAGTGGGTTCTGTTTGGTTTTCTTAAAGGAATATGTTTTTACTCTGACAATAAAATGAGTATTGTCTGATATGCTGCCACCAGGGACTGTTGCTTATTTTGTACTTAACCTGGAGCTTACCCATTTGTCACTCACACCCCACC
>NW_009259719.1:168028-183229 GCF_000687185.1 Egretta garzetta | reverse complement strand
TCTTTTTCTTTCCAACTGCTTTTATTTTTGTATCAGAATATGAAGATTGAGCCTTCCATTCAGTATTGTCTTGTCATTTTGTGTTAATCCTCTTCTCCCTTTTCCTCCTCATCTTCTTTCTTTGTCTGATAGGGAAATTCAGATTGGTTTTAAGGAAAAATTGTTCACTTTGAGAGGAGTGAAGCACTAGGATGGGTTGCTCAGAGATTGTACAATGTCCACTCTTGGAGGTTTTCAGAGCTTGACCAGATAAGGCCATCAGCAACCCAGTCTGATTTTGATGTTGGCCCTTCCTTGAGCAAGTGGCTGGGCTACGTGACCTCCAGAAGTTCCTTCTAACCTAAATTATTCTATGGTTCTGTTTAATACCCAGTTCCCGTTCTGATTCAGCCATTCTGCTCTGTGTGTCATTAACTCCTCACTCCCCGTTGGAGTCACTCTCATTCATACCAGCGCAGAACAGGGGCGGCCTCCTGAAGGTCAATGAAGATACAGTGGGTTTTCTCGTGTGGGATTGAAATTAAGATGGAAATGGTAACCTCAGATGAGATTAGTAGGTGAAATGTGGGTATCTCTGAAATTACTTGGAATTTTTACCAGGATTTCGCTTGAGATCTCCTCAAAACTTCATTAAGTGCCAACTGAAGTTATCAGTTGAAGAGTTTGATGCATAATTATATCAGGATGATAAGTATTTAAAAAGTAAAGATCACCTTTTTTTCCCTTTCGGTTACAAATCCCATCCTCTATCAATCAGCCTTGAAGAGAGCTTTGGGGTATTTAGGATTTAGCAAGTCACCAACTGCCCCCGCTCTGCTGTTACGTGCTGGTTTCCTCATGCGGCTGTAACCACGTGAGGGAGTTAATGCTGCACAGAGCATCTGCTCCTTGGCCAAACGCCTCCCCAGCCCTGCAGCTCTCTGCCAAAGAGCTCCGGACGTGCGGAGGGGCATCTGCGAGCTCTGTGGGGTAGCCAATTTTCACGGGTTGGCCCGTATGCTAGCCAAAAACCGCCCTTTGTCAGAACAACGTTATTTTAATTGTGCTGAAAGAAAGCAAAACCGCACTCTGATTCACCGTATCAGTCTAGGGAATTTTCAACGATGATCTAGCTATTGTAGAGAAAGAAAAAAAAAAAAAAAAGACACTCCCAATTTATAGGAAAAAGAAATACAGGAATAGTTTTATGGGGTTGCTCTTTCAAGTCTGCCAAGGTAAGGTGATTTTTCTCCATCTCTCATATTTATCAGCAAGAAGTATCTCTCTTATGCAAACACTTCATTTCCCGTCAGGCTCTGTCAAAAGTAACGTCTACAAATCGGGCTACAGTAGTGGACTGAGGAAAGACTAAATATGAGCAACCAAAAGCCTTTTTTTGTCCCTTTCTACACAAGGCAGGATTCTAAAATCCAGATTTAACAGGACAGGCTTGCTCTCATATACTTTTTCTAGTGATTGCTGCTCTCCCTCTTCTGTAACCACATTGATTCTCTCTCCTCATACAGATCGTCCTTAAATAATGTAGGGGCTTGCTCTTTCAAATGTGAACAAGGTGGTGTGCCCTGCGGAGAGAATATAGGAACAGGAGATACTGTTGCTTAGCAGGGTTGAAGGTCTCTTCTCTTCCACTCCTCCTGCAGTACCCAAGCTGTAGATTACAAGTCAAATTTAATAGACAGATAATATTCACATGAGGAACTTAAAGCAATGCATCTGACTTCGAATCACCTAGGTTTCTGCTTCTGCAAAACTATCAGAAGTTCACGTCGCTCTTGTACCTGTGTCACTTCCTTACAGAGATCCAGAAATGTAAACCAAAGGAAGTTTTCTTGCTTTCTACCATTAGTTTACTGACGGAGTTGTTTTTATGGCTGTCTCAGCTGTTTGTCACGTACCCATCATTTATGGTGGAACTGCAAACAGTTTCCCACCTGTCTGTAATTAGCTTTTGCACACACACACACACACACACACACAAATCATGCAAAACAATTGTAGTCGTGATGAAAACAGCTTTGGATATTAAAGGTTAATGTGCCACATTGGTATCTAGTGTAAGCATGTTCGCCGAGATGAAATCGCACTAAGGAAGGTCCTCGACTGTTCAGCTTTACGAACTGCGTCTCTGAACTGGTCAACAGTAGTAGGTTAAGTTTACAGTAGTTAAGGTAGGACTATAAAAACAACCTGCAGTGAAAACCATCAGCTGGTGTTTGTTTGAAAAGATAAGAGATGGAGAAAAATACTCGGGCTGCTCATATATTGTCATGCTGTATTTGGGGATGCCTACCCATCCAAGCCCACAGAAAAGCAAGTGCCTGTCACCTGCGGGACTGACACTGGTGCAAAGATGGGACTGCAGATCACTGTTTCGTGTATTGGAGTCAGCCTCGCTCTTACAAAATTTCCTTTGGAGGCCGCAATTCCAGAGTGAATTCGGTGGGGCTTTAGTCCAAGGAGTGTATGGGGTCAGTTTTGTTTGTGCTTGGGGTGTGCTCTGCACTTTGCAGAACGTGGTATGCAGAAGTGGTTTGCGTGGTAGTTTCCTTGGAGAAGTGAAGTATTTGTGCTGGCGCTATTTGGTTTTCATATCTCTTGACATAAAAATGAGCGCAGCTCTCCGTATAGGAGAGCTGATGTCAGAGGTCCGTGGCGAAAGTGAACTGAAAATACACCTCTTGACTGGGAATCAGCCTCAGTCATGTGATCTTTTAAAACATGTTGATTTAGTGGTCAGTACCAGAAGTTTTACTTCCAACTCAGCCCTTCAAAACAGATGGATAGTGATCAAAAACTTGTCTTTTTGATCGAATGATGCCTCTTGAGAGGCCTGTAGGACATGGCATTCTGAAATGCCCCCCAGGAGCACAGTGAGTGGCTCTGGCCAGCCATGGGAGCTCAGGGGACAGAGCTGCAGCTGGAGACCGAGCCAAGGCTGTTCTGGGATTAAACAAAAAATGCCAGTGTCCAGCCGTGCAAGGCAGCACCTGGCACCAGCTGCATGAGAGCAAATAAATACCATAGTGTCTACACAGCTTTGCTTTTCTTTGTGTGTGTGTGAAAGTCTACAGTTCACCGACCTGTTTTGCAAAGTTGTGCTCTCTGTGAGCTTGTTCATCAACTTCGCCACTTCTTCTTTTAGCATACCCTCTGCAGAACCCCCCCGCGCTGTTTTGCTTTGCCCTATCAGTAGTTTCGATTTTATTTCCTGTGTGAAACTTCATGTGCTTAAAGTTTCTGTTCCATTTTTTTTTTTTCTTGAAGGGAAGAAAACAACAACAGTAAATTAAACCTCAGGCTGCTTAGGAGATCTCTGGTGGCTGAAGGCCTGTGGGCAGTGGGGCCCTGGCCGAGCGCTGTGGTCACCCAAGCACCATGGTGCAGCAGCAAGGGCCGTTGCTCCACCTTAGCTCCACGTCTTGAAAGCCTACAGCTCATTTCCATCACTGATTCATATTTTTGCTGATAATTACTGTCAGCATGAAGGAGAAGTGAAGACTGAAATCAAAAGTGGCTTACTCTTAAGTTTTAGAGCTCATGGCTCTGTCCTCAGGGCTTCGTAACCTTCTCAGACTTCATAGCCCTGTAATGGGGCTAACGCTGATCGCGTGCGTGCAGTCGCTGTTTTCCTGGTAGAAGTTGGCTGGCTGTGTTCCACCCATGGTGCTGTGTTGCACAACTCTTCCTTCCATTAACATATGCTAGAAAAAAAAATAATCAGGTGTTATGCTGATGGGGCACAGGAACAGAGAAGAAGAAACGGGATAGTTCTCCTCCGCCGATGGTGTTGGGATCTAGATTTGTGGTAATAAGGGACTGTATGAATGTTTAAACAGCTGCCATGGGTGGGATAGAAATCTGTCCTCGGTTATTGTTTAAATGAAGATGAATGGATAGAAGCAATAAAAACGCAACTCCGGCTTCGTGTGGAGGTGGTCTAGGCAGGTATGGCAGCAGCCTGGTTACAAAGCTGATCAAAGCCGTTAGTGGGTATGGCAAATTCCACTTGTTTTTCCAGAAACATGTCATCTTATACCTATATCTGGGTTTTACCTCGTTGGAAAACATACTGAAAAACTACAGTAATCTTTGATTAAGAGAGAGCCCTGAACACTAGCATTGGTAAACTCAGTAAATGTAAGGCTAAATTTAGAATTAGTTGAAAAAACAGGTGAGGGTGGAATGATTTATCCCCAAGAAAAAATCACTTTAAAATAATGAATTCATACATTTTATTCCATATTTGCTTCATTAAATGGCTACTTTATTGTTTCTCTTCCCCACACTGGGGCACTGCTCAGTTATTGTAGCACGGAGATTGCTGTCTGACACCAACATGCGCTGTAAGTGCCTTGCAGACGTGTCACATAGGATCAATACGTTATTAATCCCATGCAAAAAATTCAATAGGTACAGTGCGCACCACTGATGATTCAAGTTCATAAGCTTTGTGGGCTTTAAGGTTTTTGCTTTTTTATAGCAGGATGGGGGGCATTACTTACAGATTTTGATGTGGTTTATTTGTGGCAGTAGAAGTAATTTAATTGACATCAAGACTTACTGAAGAATTGTAATCCACTCAACAGCAGACCTTCAGAATCAAAAACAAAATATGGAAATGCTTGTTCCTTTAGTCAAAAGTTGTGTAACTGCAGGATACACGGTGGTTGAGGAGTCGAGGATGTGCACAGCTTGTTGAATCTTCTTTGGCAATGCCCATCTCGCTCGGAAAGCCATCACCTTGCCACGCCACTTGGATATGCTCCTGCATTTTGTTAAGGGCCCTCTCTTAAGGATGAGGGCCTTGAGAGGTGGTGTCACCCAGTGAAATATTGGGGTTTTTTGCTTTCCCAGTAGGAGAGCTGGGACGGTGGAAGGGAGTATGCAGGGAAAGCAGTAGGGAGCTGGTGCTTCTCCCAGCCTATTTGACAGTCAGGAGGCTGTTAGCTGGCACACCCAGAGGCATTAAATTAGGTCAGCAGTTGGCTTCACGTGGACAAAACCAAGTGTTAACTGGATGTTCTCCTGCACGTAATTACCAGTACTGTGTACAAGGGATGAACAGTTTCCCTTCATTCTCCCTGCCTCCACCAACCGTTGTTTTCATGCTGTCCTTCCCTGTGGTCCTCTTTGCAAGAGTCACCCTTGGGCTTTCATCTTTGAGGAGGGGACAGAGCAGGAGGACCATGGCTCTCCAGTGCAGGACACTTCGTTTCTCACTGGGATACAGGAGACACTATACCCACAGAGGATGTCAGTAGGATGGAGTCGTAACCAGTGTGACACAGTGTGCCAGTCCTCTGCTTTGCTGCATCCCATGTTCTTCCCCGCTGACCCCTGCAGAGGCTGGGGCTGCCCTGGGCCATCTTCCTGGGGGATGGGGCTCCATCCTCGTGAGGCTGAGAAGCATCATCTTCGCTTCAGCCCCTCTGCTTAGGGTCAGGGTCATGTTCCCTCTGAAACCTATTGGAATTTGTGGATATTCTTTCTCCTCCTTTTCACCCCACACAACGGGAAGGGAGTTTTTAATTTCCTCCCATTCTGGATTTAGTTGTAACTGCTTCGTTTTCACAGAAATAAGTAGAACAAAATGAGCATCTAGAGTATTACGTGGCTGCAGATTTTCTGTTGCTGAAATCTGAGCAAAGATGCAGGATTTTATAACAGCAGTACCTATTTGAAGCATTTGAAGAGCATGAATGGAAACACCAGCGAGAAAAAAGCATGTGGGGGGAAAAAAGATACCTTTTGTCCAGACGACAGCTGATGAAAAAGAAATTGCATTAAGCCCTGGGCTTTCCTTTCAGAATAGACTTCAGCTTTATGAAGGAGTGCATTTTGCTCCTAGAAAATTTTCAGTAGCAGATTTTCCAGTCGATCGTAGAAGACTAAAAAAAGCATATTAGTAAAAGAAAAGGAAATGAAGAAGTGAGAACGGAGATGGTGTAAGTTGGAGGGAAAACTGAGAAAGAAGAAAGGACAAGTGGATAGATGTTTAACTAACTACCCATACCCAGGGAAATGTAATCAGAAAGAGGAGTCTATTAAGGACAAAGAGAACACTGAGATGTAGTTCAGGGAATTTTTAGAGGCATTTTTAAGAAGCGAGGCAATGCGTGCAATAAAGGGAGCGGTATTATTTTTCAGAAAACGTAGGTATCTTGTTCAGTGAAGCAGAAAGAACTTGGATATGAGTTAAGGACGATAAATGGAGTCAGGTGCTCTTTGGATACTGGTGTGGCCTCGAGGGCTGCCAAACATAAAGGCTTTTTCTTCTGCAGATCAGAAAGACTTGCACTAAAGCTATAAGTTTGATCAAGGGGCTGTTTATTTTAATCATGTATTGATCGGCTTAACCACACTGCTCCAGGAGGGAGGGAAAGCTGTCAACATCAAGAATTACAGCTTTCAAAGTTCCAAGTAATCCTAGGAAGTGAGCCAAACGTAATAAATGCAGTTTTATTCGGGACCTGATCCTACTACTGTTGAAATCAATAGCAGCTTTTCCATTGCTCTCAATGAGAGTAGAAGCTGCTTATTTGAAGAGCAGCTCTGATCCAGCAATCAGGGCAGCTAATTTTGAAATATTAATGAATACGAATATAAAATAATAATAATTTTTAAAAAAAGAACAAACCCACAAATAGATTGGCAGATCTAGGAAAGCTCAGGTTTTTTAAGGGAGGTTGACTGAGATTGCCAAGCTACAAAAGAAAAAAATGGCAGAAAAATAAGAGCGATGGTAATGTCTAAAGAGGCAGTGAGCTTAAGTAGGGTTAGAAAAAATAATTATAATGTGATAAACAGATGTCTTTCAAAAGCCATTGAGACAGCAGAGGAGGAGAGAGCACTGAGAAGCTCAAGACATAAAGTCTGCACAGGCTGAACTTAGTAGAAAAGGGTCCTTGAAAGCAAAAGTGTACTGCTGGTACACATCATGCTGCAAAAATAGTCCATAAAATCAGCAGTACAGCCGTACAGCCATTCCTCAGGCAGCATTCCCATCAAGGTCAGAGACAATCTGACTATGTACTTTACTTTAGTTCTCTAACGGAAGACGGAGCTGGAAACCAAATGTTCAGTTACAATTCAAGTCGCCAGTTCAGTGTATTGAATCCCTATTCAAAGTTTATATGCATTGACCAAAAAAGAAGTAGCTCCTTTGCTGTGGTTTCTGATCTTCAGATGCAAGACAGGGCATGCATTTCAGCATGCCTAAATATTTACAAGTGCCTATCTGTGTGTACAGGCAGACTTTGATTTTCATGTTTCCATCAGCATTTAAAAAAACATTGTTTTGAAGACTTGATTTTTAAAGATTATTAAGTGAGGTAGCATCCACGATGAACTTGTCCTCAAGGTTCCTCCTGGAAGGTGTTACCCTGCTTTGGTGGCCTGTCTCTGGCTGTAAGAAGCTTGGAGTGGATCATTAGTGTAATCCCAAAGCAGAAATTGGACAGTGTGTTTTCAGATGTGTAATCCATGGGTTGTCTGTCCAAAAAAGTCAGTGGTTCAAGCAGTAATGTGAGTTGTGTCTGTTCTCACAACTAGCAGGTCCTGTCCACGCTGGTGGCCTTCCCCCATCTGCATCTCTCATCATCTGATCCCTCTGCCTGGTGCCTTCCCCTTCCCCTACCCCTCATTTTTTGCATGTTATGAAGGATTACATTTCAATGCCATTATTTTTTAAAGGGTATGGGTTATCTGAGGCGCAGGCTGTACATGCAAAGATACAATAACTGTAGCACAGTAGACAGCCCAAGCCAGGTTGACTGTGAAAGCTCTCTGCTTATGGCTAATCTGATATTTTCAGCTGTGCACCAAAGATGAATCAGTTGTGGAAGGCAGCAGAGAGTTTGGGTTATCTCAGGGGCTATTTCAAATGAGGGAATTTGTGCACCAGGCGCAGGGGACAGATGCGTGAGTCTCCTGCAGAAGGAGAGGAACTCTTGAGATGCTCCTGGCTGCACCGGGGAGCGGATGCTTGAGGATTGCAAAGAGCCCACACTTGCTCTCTCGTTCTATTTTTTCCACGTTTTACCAGCTTCAATTTGACAGTCGATAACTTCATTCTCAGTTAATTAAGGTTTGTACCAGTGTACATGAGAGCAGATCCTGGGCCTAGCCCAGTCTGGATCCTTTCTCCCTTTGCTTTTGGGTCAGGCTGCAGCAGTTTGGCTGGACTCAGCCTAGGAGCACACTGTGAACGGGAGGCTTCTCTGCTGCTTTGTATTTATCCATATCAAGTTCGTCAGATGAAGCCAGAGCTTCCTGGGGCCATCCAAAGCTTCCTGGAGGGGGTACTCTCGCAGACAGATGTGGCTCCTGGAAGGCAGACGGGTGTCTCGAGGAGGCAGACATGTGTCTCAGGCTTGGATCACTCCTTTTGGACTATGCGGTTGTAAGAGCATTTTCTTACAATATATTTCCTTGGGGGAATCAGATGGACTTAGATCTCGGATACCATCCCCACTAAGTGATACAGTAAAAATAACCTATTATTCTCTGGTTCTGACCTGGGCGGTGACAACATATTGTTTCAGCATCTCTGTCAGACTATTTCCCTTAAGAGCCATTTTAACCTCACCCAGTGGGACATAACTAAAGGAAATGAAACTCCAACCCCATTAAGGAAAAAGACAATGCCTTTCACTAAACAAACTTGATTTTCTTGGCTTTTCTTCTCCAAGGAGAATCGCCCGTACCCCCCACCCTTGCAGCCTTTGTAGACAGTTCCTGTAATTGGGAATGACTGGGTGGACACCAATGGTTGGCAGCAAAGGGGGATAAATTTGACATCCCTTGAACGTGACATGGGCTGGGACCGCAGTCCCAGGTGGCCGCTTAGCGTGAATTCCTATGGTATTGGTCGACGGTACGTGCCTGCCAGCCACAGCTGCTGGCCCTCGGAACACAATCAGGATTTTAGCAAGACTAGATAAGAGATACGCAGTAAAACTGCGCTGTTACTAATTTTGTGCAAGCGTTGGATAGGTACAGTACTGTGCTCCGCTAGCAAGAGCTGGTGACTTACAACGGTGGCCCATCTCTGGGCACCCGTGCGGCAGAACGGCCACCCCAAAAGCAAGTGTGACGTTGAGGATTTGTCATTTGCGGCCTAAGAGAAAGATCACCATCCACCTCCACACTCCAGATAAGGCTGGAACAAAATTTACATTCAGTAATTAGGATTTCAAGCGTAGCCATTGATGTGGGGTGTCGTAAGACAAATTGGAAATCCCTTTTTAAAATGCACTTACGGAGTCTGAAAAGGCACCGTCTCACACTTTGTGTGCGGGTAATTAGGACAAACCACAGGGCGATCACCTTGTCCCAGGCAGGGGTAGGGTTTACAGAATGCAATCAGTTTGTTGGGCTTGCAAATTCTGGGTAGAACTGAGTAACACCTGGGTCAACGTAAATCCGCAGGCAAGAAGATTAGAGCTGGCAGAAAAATAAAGAACTCTGTTGCAAGATAAAAGTAGATTGCAAAAAAATTGCAGTCCTGGAAGAGCTTTTCATTTCAGAGGTGGCTAATATCTGTAGGTCCCCGCATTTTTTTTACGTAAACGTTCCCCGCGTGCTCAGTGTTCTGTTTCGGGGTATTTCCAGTATCAGTCCCTGTGGGGAGCAGTTAAGCTCCTATTTCAAACCTTAATCCCTCAAGGATCTATAAATGTGTATATCTCTGTGCCCTGATAAACAGGTTTATGGCTGTCCCAGCAGTTCACCAAAAAATTGTCAGAACAATAAGAGCATACCCTAAACACTAGGTGTGAGTTGCTCTCTCTTTTGCACCCTTTCTCCCTCCACTGGTGAGTATTTCAGTAACCCCTGTGAAGAACAGCTTCCGTGAGAGACAGTCCGAATGCCCTCCATTCCTCAGCCCAGAATAGCCTGTTGCCTGATGGTTATGACATTCTCCTGCAAGATGAAAGATAGGGATTCAAGCAGTACAAATAGCAAAAGAAGGTGAAATTGGGCTTTCTCCATGCCCGGTTGCTGTTGCAGTGGGAGTAGGACATCAGCCACCTCATAGGTACCTCTGAAGAAAAGCAGTTGCACCTACTTTTTTTTTTTGTCTCCCCCAAGAGAGGACTCCAGGGGATGATGCAGGGTGGTACCTGTTTGGGGCTTGGAGTGAGATGTGGATGTCCCACGGAGGTTAAGGCTACTCTCAATCCCTCTTGGAGGCACCTCCATTAACGTCCATGCATGATACTCGAACGTGAGTTAGCTGTTGTGAATTAATCCCCTGAAGCAACTAGGTACCTGAAGGCTGGCATAGAGCTGGCCCTACCATTTTTATTCAGTTAGTACACTACTTTATCTCATATCAGGTCCCTAACAGCAACCAGTAGGAGATACTGTAGAGGAATATGTGTCCTGCCCTCATACCCCCTACAGTGGGTGGTGATGATCCATCACCCTGTGATTAACTTTCTCCTTCCATGAGCTCTCTCTGCTGTTGACAAGAAGGTATTGCAGTTGCTCATACCTCCTCTGTGCACTCTCCAGTGGCCTTCTTTAAAAAACAGTACAAAGTTATAATGATTAGCATTGGGAAGATTAAAGTCCCTTTTTAGATCATGGCCTGATAGGCAACTGCTGTCGCAATAACTGCATTGCAAAGGCCACCAATATGTCACTGGGGCGAATATCAAGCTGCTGTGGTTTGCAGAAATGTTAGCCTTCTGAAACTTTCCGTAGTGGATGGAAAGATTTACGGGTACAGTGATGCATATCTATCTCAAAATCATGTTCGGATTAAAAACTTCCTGCAGAGCTAATGTCAACGCGTGTTTCAGGTCACTGCCACAAGCTAAATCAGGTTAGAGATCAAAACCAGCAAGCAGGTACAAGGGAGGCTTGCAGCTATCAAATGGGATAATCTGTAGCATGATTTTTTTATGACTGTGCACCCGTAATGACATGTACAAGCAGGGAATGGTTGTGATCTGGAATAAACTTGCTGGTTTGCCTGGTTCTGGTGAAAATTTCACGTGCTTTTCAGTATCAAAACACTATGCAAAAATAACTGGTCAGATCCAGCTGCAGTCACTTGAGTTATGTGGGGAATGACTTGGCCTCATATGCCTGAGATCTGAGTTAACATAAAAGCTACAAGTTATTCCTAAATTGTTTTCATTAGGAAATCCTGAATAAAAAGGCATTTGTTAGAGTAATTATTTCTGTTATTTTTACACAGTCTGTGATTTTTTTGAACATCATAAATTATACATATAAATTATAAAACCAGCTATTATTTAATATGCTTTGGGTTTTGCATCAGGTGACTCATGCCACTGACTTTTTAATTAACTAAGGAGCCATCACTCTTGGCAAACTGTTCAATTGCATAGGTGCGTATGAGACAGTAATTGAATATAAAGGTTTATTTTTGTCCCTTTATTGATGTCAAGGGAAAACAGTGCAGTTATGAAAATGGAATAAACTAAACAGATTTCTTCAGCTCCTGCAGGTTGATTAGAACAAATGACTTTCCATTCCAGTTTTTATGAATGTATAGTTTTCTGAAAGCTTTATAATACTTCAGGGGAAGGAAATTGCAGGCAATAAACGATACAGGATGGTTCAGGTTATTGCAAAATAGAGGAATGGCTTTTATCTGGGGAGGTGAGATTTACTGTTCTGCTGTATTTCACTTACATGTTTGAGAAGGAATCAGATGCAGTGATTTGTACCTTATTATGGGCATGAAAACAGCATGAGGCGCTTGCTCAGTTACGCCATTTGCTGATGCTGCGTGCAGTCTTCGTACACCTTTTGTCTGCAGCCAGCAGGTGGGCAGTGGTGCCAAACCTTCGCTGGGCCCTACACTGCATTGGCTGCAAAGAGGTGGCCACAGAGGCCAGGGGTGGTTTGTCTCTCTTGGGCAGTGAAGCACCGGATGCATTTTTGTATCTCAGCTTGATAAATAGCACTGTTTTTTACGGAACTGAGTTTGGCTGAACAGTTCTTGCAGTGTAGAGAGCTCTACCAGTAAAGACTGCTTAAGAAACCCAGGGTATTTTTTTTTTATTATTATTATTTTTTGTAGAAAGCAGAAATATGGCAACAAAGGAAAAGCTTCAGTGCTTGAAAGATTTCCACAAGGACATCCTCAAACCCTCCCCCGGCAAGAGCCCGGGGACACGGCCTGAGGATGAGGCAGAAGGAAAGCCGCCCCAGCGGGAGAAGTGGGCAAGCAAGATTGACTTTTTCCTCTCCGTGGCTGGTGGATTTATTGGTTTAGGCAATGTCTGGCGGTTTCCGTATCTCTGCTACAAAAATGGCGGAGGTGAGTATTCCTTTATTTCATTCTCATTAATCGATCTGGCTGCCTCATGCCTACTGTTTTTCAGTGACTTCATCCAGTTTTTGAAAAGAAAAATCACACAGATTTCTTTTAAAAAGAAAAATCTGTTTTCTGGCTGCTTCATCAGCCTTTGGGAGAGATTGTTTTATTGCTTAATAGTTTTGTTAAAAATTAATTAGGGAAAAACAACAGCAATTTAAAATTTCACACTACTGAACCCTTTCTGCTCTTTTGCTTCTGCTACAGTTGAGTCTGAGTTTTAACCAAAAGACATGCTATTAATATAGACCAGTGGATTTCAGAATAAGAGCAGTCTGAGCCACGTGAAACTGTTGTGTGCCTAACCCCATTGTTATTGCAGATTTTCACTTTAAAAAGGTAAGAAAATGCCCTTTACAGCTTCATGTACCCATTCTGCTTACAGAGTTTGAACATGAGCAAAAATACTCCAGAAGATTATTCTATATTGGTATTAAAGTATTGAATATGTTTCTTTGTTTATGTATGTCTGTTAACACTTTTTAGACTATCTGTCTTGTGTAAAGTCACTCACTTCACCTCGATTTTGTCCTACTATATTTTCTCAACAGGTGCATTTCTTATACCTTATTTCATTTTCCTGTTTGGGGGAGGTCTTCCCGTGTTTTTCCTGGAGGTGGTGCTAGGACAGTATACCTCTGAAGGTGGAATTACATGCTGGGAAAAGATCTGCCCTATTTTCACTGGTTAGTACGTCTTGTTGTGCTTTACTGCTTAAAGACACATCTATAAACCATGTGCAGCAACAATGTTCCCCTCATGTCCATTAATTCAGCTATTTGCCATAGTAATTGAGGGTATGGTATCAGTTCCTGGAAAGGTAGAAGTCAGAGAGTCTGAAGGACAAAGTAAGGTATTGATTTTGATGCTATGATCTTGTTAACTGGCAGAAGTGCTGATAAGTAAGAAGAAAATTGCATATTATGCCTTAAAAAGGCAATTGCACATTTTATTCACAGGTATCGGAGGAAGTGTTGGTTTGGAAGAGTAGGACCTTTTGCATGGCCTTAGCGAAAACATTTTCAGAATATTATTCTGGTCTGGAAATGAAACTCTCTCTGCCATGTGGAAGGTTATCATTGGTGTCATCCCTCTGTTAGTGATACAGCCAAAACCTGGACAGCATTTTGTGGTAGGATTCAGGAACAGGACTTTTGTCATACCTGAGCGGGTCCTGGCAAACAGGCGTGTTGGCCCGGTGTTATTCGAGGGCCTTTGCCAGCGAATGAAGAATCACTCACTGCTCACAGGAACTATACGAATGCCACTATGGAAGCTAACTAGAATGAAAAATGAAAGACAGGTTAGAAAAATTACCAAGGATGTCTGTCTGATGTATAGATTACCCTTTACAGCCAGACAGCACAGGCAGAATCCTTCGGAATAATGACGTTAAAGAGAGGGGCACTCTTCAAATTTTTTTTTGGCGCTTCATGATGCCTTGTCTCTAGCTCTGCCACCGTCACTCTCCTGGGCATCTCTCTCCCCTTATATCACCCCAGGTAGAAGCGAGGGCTTTCTCCATGGCTCACGCTCCCACCTAATAACTCAGAATACTGCTGAAGTTGATGTAATTGTGCTGCTTTGGCTCCATTTTCTTCCTCCTCCTCCCACTTTTATGAAGCCTTTTTTTCTTTTTTTTGAGGACAAGGAAGGAATGTTCCTTGTTTAAATAAGAATCTGCCAGGCATCCATAAAGAGAAATTGTAGCTCTAATAATGTGACTGGCAGTATATCCTGCAGGAAGTGCAGCTGTACAGAGTAAATAGCACTTGCTCTGGTTGTTTTCACCTGGCATAAAATTAATCTTTGGCGATAAAGACTCTTGTTGCAATAAGGTTTGAAACTATAAAATAGAAGGCAGGTATCCCAGGTGCTGGGGTAGCCATCAGAGTGATCTTAAAGTGAAACTCTTAGGCTTTTTTGTCCTCTTGTAAGAGACTGCTCTAAGTTTTTAAAGGAAATATCTTTTTTCCCCTGTTATTCCTAAATGGCGAACTTTGTAAGCTTTTTGCAGCTAAAAGATTTTCAGTAAAGAGGACTTTTCAGAGTCCTTCCATTTTGTATTTAAAAAAATAGTGATTGCTTCTGGCTTAAGACATAGTGGGCGTCTGCTGGTGGACCTAAACTGCCCAGCTAGGAGAGAGATACCAGACTCAGGAGAGCAGTTGTGTATTTAATTTAAGCCTCCACTGGAACAGCATTCCGCCACCTCCCGAAGTTGTGTAGGACTTGCCCTTATCTGCCCATGACCCTGCTTATAAAAACAAACAGGGAACATTTTTTATTGTCAAATATTGATAGCGGAGTTAAACATTGATCTAATTAACCATAACAGCTACAAATATCGTGCTTCCTTTGCACAAGCGAAATTGGGGCAGAAACAGCAGCTTTAACACTGATAGCTTTGGAATTTTCCTTTTTAACTCATTCAAGAACTGTCTTTTTTTTTTGCACATAGGCTGAGCCGAGCCAGTCAATAAGTATGAGTGGTGCAGGGGCTGCCCAGCCGAGCTGCCTCCAAGGAAGCTGGTTTGGGGCACAGTCTGGTGAGAATGATGTTGCCCAAGTAGGTACCTAAGATGTGAGATGGTGTAGCTCGCAAATAAGCAAAGCATGGTGCCTTGGTTTCCTTTTAATAAAACCTGAAATAGCCAGGTTAGTGTTTAATTCGGTAGACGTCCCGCAGACCTCCCCTCCGAAGTCAGCAAACCACAGCCAGAAACTCAACCCTGAGTGCCCATGCTAGTCAGAGGTGGTGGCAGGTCTATGCTTATGTATGATCAAGTTGAGTTGAGCTTCCAACAGTGGTGTGGTGGGGCGGGATACAAGGCCACAAAACA
>NW_009259719.1:166723-168016 GCF_000687185.1 Egretta garzetta | reverse complement strand
ATAGCACCAGCTCCATGAGATCACAAGGTGTCCTAGCAAGAAGCAGCTGTCACGTCTGTGCGTATTTCTTTTCTCTCTCCGTCTCGCCAGGAATTGGTTATGCTTCCATAGTGATTGTGTCCCTTCTGAACGTTTACTACATTGTGATCCTGGCCTGGGGACTCTACTACCTGTTCCAGTCGTTCCAGAGCGTCCTGCCGTGGGCACACTGCCACCAGAAGTGGAACACGCCGACCTGCGTGGAAGACACTCTCAGGAAGAACAAAACACTCTGGATATCACTGAATGCCACTAACTTCACCTCTCCTGTCACGGAGTTTTGGGAGTAAGTACCCCCTCTTCGTGGTGCCTTTGGGGCGCTTCGGTGGCATGCCAGAGGTCTGGCCTGAGATTTGATGGAAGCCCCATGGGGAATGTTAGATAGGAAAAGAAAATTACTCTGGATGTCAGTTGTTTGACTGATGTTTGCTACCGGTTCTCACCCATCCCGAGACAGGCTGGTCAGTCTGGGACCAGCGGAGGAGGGTATTAGATGTATAACTATGTTCATCCTAGACCATACAGGGAGCCCTACAAACCCAGTGTAATTTCTGGTTTGGAAGAAAAGCTTGTTTCCTTCTTGGTTGGAATTCTCTAAATACACCATGAGAACAGAAACAAGTCCCTTCAGATGCCCTGGGAGCATGGATTTACGATGCAAACAGTGACAAATCACCCCCATTGCAGTTGCCTTTCCCTCTTCCCCAGCTGCTAGTGTTTGCAGGACACTTTGTGAAGCTATAACACATCTCTTATCAGTCTGACAATGAAGTAAGGCATTGACCTCACCAATAAAACTGACAGAGGTGGTGAACGTTGTCCTGACTGTACATTTCTCAGGTCATCTTTGTTACATTATTTTTCTCCGCAGTCCCTGAGGAGAGACTGTTTTGCCAGATGCCTGGATTTCATCAGGCCTAAGCTTCTTATTCCCCCTTCTCTCTTATTTTTCAAGTTTTCAGTTATATTGCATAACCTGATTTCTGAACAGGCATGACCTCAAATCTCTGTGTGTTTCTATAGGCATCAAAACATAGCAGTAGAGGAAGACCACTGTAACGAAACGTTTTTTTCGATCTACAAATAGCTTAGGAAGAATTTTTTTTCTTGGCTTGCTCAGTCAATTAAGAGCAAAATTAGTTTCTGACCCAGCTTGGCTTTTTCAGCGTGTTTAAAGTCCAGTTTGGTTCCTGATCAACTTGTACCTACTTCTCTATTTTTAAAAAGAAGTGTCAGCCAATAGGCCCAGCAGGA
>NW_009259719.1:155496-165849 GCF_000687185.1 Egretta garzetta | reverse complement strand
GCAGGAATGATGTTCATGCAAAATATATTTGGCATGTGTTAAGTTTAGAAAAAAATACTCTTATGAACTGCGCTAAAACTTGTAACACAAGAGCCAAAACACAAAGGGCAGATTGGATCTCAGATGAGCAGTTTGTCAAGAGGCACCAGTGACCGGTGTGAGAGACGGGGTGCAGGCTGTAAGGGCAGGTGTTTTCATTGTGCCGTGAACCCTGCATTTCCATGGTGAGCAACAGATACTTCCCCAAGTGACTTCCTCCCTTGTAAATACGGAGGGAGTTGTAAAAGGTTCATTAAATGGTATCTTTGGATATTTTAGGGGAACTTAGAGGCAAGGTTGCAGCAGAAGAAGCAACTCTCGCTCCTTTGGACTCCCTCACAATGACTTTGGGACTGAGGGCCTTGAATCCAAATGAGTGGCTGGCTCGGTAGGGTGTTCAAATGTCTCCTCAAGGCCTCCCTAAGAAGGGCAGGTCCACAGTGCTGCCCCTGAAATAGAGTTGCTCTCCCAGGACTTCAAAAGCACCATGTTCATCTTCGATTTTGTGCAGTAATTTTGATCTCAGGTCCTCTTGTACCTGGGGGGGCAACCATGAGCTTAGCAGCCTCCTGATGTGGCCACAGGGTTGTCCTGCTGCTCCAGAAGCTTCTATTTCTGTAATGCACAGATTTATGAGCCAGGTTGTCTCCCTGGGGCCCCAGGTGGCATGTCCACTTCAGGAGACTGAAGATACCATAGCAGAAGGAAATAGGGCTGGGATTTGGAAGACGGGTTGTAAAAGAAAGAGTGGGGGCTGCAGGACCTTGGGGGACACCAAAGCTTTCCATGGGTAATGACACAGCAGGTACATGGTGAAGGGCCTTTTGGCAGGGCAGCCTGTCCGCGGGTTGGGGTAATGATGTCCCCATGGGAGCACATTAGGGGTGGAGCTTTTAGTTAGGTTTCCTCTAAAAAATCCCAAGTTTCTGTCCTCAAAACTCCCCTGCAAGCTGAACTAAATCCTTCTGTAGACACAGCCTGACAGATGTAGTCAGGCTGGAGGTGGCCAAGGCTGGAGGGCAAATCCTTGATCCTCACAGCGCTTTCCCCTTCCCTCCGCCTTCCCCTCACTGTTTCTGTGGCACCGCCGGAGCAAAGGTTGCTCAGCGATGAGCGCCCATGGAGGCAGCTCTCCTTGCACTTTGCAGCTACTTTAACTTTTGTCCTGAAATAACAGTTTTAAACATCGTGAGCTGAACTCTTCCCTGGAGTCATGCTAGGGAGGAGTTTGGCTCCGTGATCCTACTGATACAGACATACTGTCCATAGCTCGCTGTTTCATCAGGAGCGAAACTGCCCTTAACAGACCAATCTGCCTTCGGGACTCATGGCACTCACAGAAGTATTAAAAATAGCTGTTCTCTCTGCATAAACAACTACTGGTATCTTAAAGCAAGGACAGAGATCACGCCACACTGTTATAATTAAAGTAACGTAGCTTTTACATGGTGCAAGCATTCAGTATCCTCAGTTTTTCCCCAGCCATGCTACTATTCTTTATAGTTCTAAAATTAAAAATAATTTCAGGAACTTTCAGGTACTTTGCCATCATAGACAACGCCAGCTGCCAGGCAGCCAGCTACCCACAGTGAAAGGACAGGTCAATAAATAGTCTTTAACTGAAGACATCCATCTGCTTTGTGGCACAATTAATTCTGATTTAATTCAGGCGTTTGTGAGTATTTGGTTTCTGAAACCCAATGCCATTTTTATTGTGGGACATTTATGTAGTGTCCTCATCAGTATTGCTTTGTAAAACTAATGCTGCCCAGATAGAATTGACCACATTGATGCATTAACCTCTTTGCACTGAATAACACGTGTCCTTCTCAGCCTGGCTGGACGTATACCGCAGCCTGACATGTCAGTTCATTTGAATTAATGTTCTGTGCAAATCACATGCTTGCTTGAGCAGCAATAAAAGGGGGTTAAGCAAATCTGGCTTTGTATCAGGAGACTTACCTCTTGGCATCACATGCTTCAGGTCTTATTTCTGAAGATTTTATTTTAAAGTCCAAAACCTTCAAGGCTTACACACGTGTTAATACATAAGGGATAAGTGTTATGGGGTAATTATAGTTGAACAAACCCGCTGATTGTCTGGTGCTGGCCAAGTGTTTATAAATATTTGGTAATCAGCAGACTTTCTTCGTCCAAATCCCAAGAAAGACCATCACATGCTAATGGCATGTAATCCCAAAGGGAGCAACACAAAAACTAAACAAAATCTAGGGCAGCTGTCTCTGCCTTTGGGGGCAAACTTGAGAGTTTTAAAAATTGTTTTGTATTCTCCTTTTGGTATATTCTGTCTTCTGGTACAACTGCTTCAGTGTTAGCTATTCTTGTCCATGCAACATAAAAAGGTGCTTCACCTTCCCTGATAGAAAGGTCCTGTCTGCATTCAGTTGATTAACAAGCTGGAATATCCTTCAAGAATTGCATAACTCTCCTCATTTTATTTTTGTTTATGCTCTAGAGCCAGTTACAGCTCCTATTACATTTCCATATTGCACATCATTAGAACTTACTCGTGTATGAACAAGGTTCAAGAACTCATGTTTACACCAAACTCGGCCCCAGCCTGTTGTCCCATTGATTATATATGAGTGACAGTTAATGACAGGATCAAGGCTATAAATTAGAATCAGTAACAACTTCATGCATAAATGGCATGAAGTTAGTTGAGTGGGCTTGGCTGAATCTAAGCAGCAGTGGGTTGTGTAACAAAACTGAAGAGCTGGCATCATAGCCTGGCTCGTGCTCCTTCCTGAGCTTGAATTTGCAGGATATCGCACATCCAGGTTGAGTGCTTCTGCTGCAAAACTACATTGAGTTAGATTTCATGAAACAATTTTAATGCTGAGGCTCCGCTGGTAATTCTGAGTGGATTCCTTGAGGTTGTTGCTCGTTTGTGAGATGAGATAACCCGGGACAGAGAAGGCCAGCACATCACTTACTGCGCTTGCTGCCCCACCAAAAGTAATGTCTCTGGCTCTCAGTAACCCACTGGGTTGCCCTCCAGAAAAGCTTGAAAGGGTTGCTGGGGCAAACTGGGTGAGATGACCATTTGCTTTTAGTTCCCTAACAAAAAGCACAGAAGCCTTAGCTGAACGCATTAATAGTGCTCCCTACTCCAAACCACATTTACAGTTCATTATTCATGGCTTCCTGAGAGCTAGCTCTATAGGTTGCCTTTTTAATATGAACTGCCCCTTAGATTGGAAAATTGCCATTTATTTTTAAAAAAGCCACAGAAGGTTGCAGCTGAATTTTGTCGTCTTATAAATGTATTTTATTTTTTTGTATACGCACAGCAGGTTTTTCCCTGGTTTCTTTAGGCTCAGGTGAACCCGGACTGCAACTTTATGCCAAATATTCATTACCGAGGGGTTTCTTGTAACTGCTGAATAGCTGTGCTGATTAGGGCAGACTTACCCTGTCTGGTGCCATTAGTCCTTTTCCATAACAAAATACACACGCGTTCAGAGAGAATAAAGCATTTGGTGTGAGAACACATTCACACAGGTAATCCGAGTGAATTTGGCAAACAGAGACACAAAACAGATGGATGAGGGTTTGAGTCCTATTAAACTGGTCAATCCAGGTTTTTTTTTTCCAAAAACTAATTGCAAATTTTCCATCGGTGACTTCATTTGCTATTATTTCCTTGGTAGTAGCAAAAAAAAAAAAAAAAGAGGAAGTTTAATTAATTCAGGGAAAAACAAACCACAGTGGTTTGTCTTGTACTGGATCTGCACGCAAAGCTGTGCACGCCACACTTGTGGGACAGACCCCGGTACGGCACCCCAGGCTGCTGCGGTCTCAGCTTGCCGTGACTTAGGCAAAGGAACGCGGCTGATTTTTGTAGTTGTCTGAAAATAAAATTTAATTAACAGTTTGTTAGGTAGCAAAGTCATTTCTCTAGTCTCAGAGCAAGGCATTTCTGCTGTGATTGAGGTCAAAATTCTCCTCAACTTAGAAAAACCTTGCAGAAACTCTTCAGAGTTTAGTAGAGGAGTTTTAGCTAAGTGAACAGTAAGAAACAGTTTGTTCTTTCACACGTATTTGACAAATGAAGTAAGTATCAGGTATGACGAGGTCTTTCCAACGTGTGAGGACAGTGTATGTTGCACGAAAGTAAAAAAGAATAGTTTTCATCAGTATCTAACAATGACCCATGGCAATTACCAAAAGAGAGAAGACTTAATGAATTTTTCCCCTCAGGACCAGAGTATTTTGATGGTCGCATGTTGCTCCCTTAAGACCCAGCTTATGGGAGGAATCTCTTGTTTTATTTATTAACCTAAGTGACAGAATAAAGTTTACCAAATACCTGGAGTTAGCTAAACATGACCCTGGTGGTGGTGGTGCTGAGGGCAGGCAGTGGCGCGTCCAGGCAGTGTTTGTGTGAGGGGGGCTCCAGAGGGAGAACGCATAACGGCTCCAGCCTTTCTCCAGCAAAGCCACGCAGCATGGTGGTTTCCTGCGTTGCCTTTTCCCTTTCCTCCTTGCAGCAGTCTTGCTAATGAACTGAAAAGGAGGAGAAACACATGGATGCAGGCCAGTTGCAAGTGTCCAGGATGGAGACGTTCAAAGCCAGGGTTTGTGGCAGTGCCAGGGCAAGCTGGTCTTGTGTCTTCAA
This sequence comes from Egretta garzetta, assembly GCF_000687185.1. NCBI lineage: Eukaryota > Metazoa > Chordata > Aves > Pelecaniformes > Ardeidae > Egretta > Egretta garzetta. The sequence goes on along the minus strand of NW_009259719.1, from coordinate 161,168 downwards.
GGGAGCAAAAAGCCGCAGTGCTTTGAGCATACTTCCTTATCTCGTACTCAGGTGGTCATGGGCTGCTAAAAAGAGCTTAAAATGAAATGCTGAGCAATATACTGAACAGAGGAGTCCCACAAACCTAGGGAAGGTGTAGGGCTGCAGAGCTCAGCTTTGCTCACATAAGCCATGCTGACTTCTCAAGCAGTGTTCAAAGGAAGGGGATCTGCCCATGCATCTGCTGCCCTCCACACCACCGCATACTCTCAGACATCACAACCAGACCCTGCATCAACTGAGCTCCTGCATTTCTCTCTTTTTTTGTTTCCTTTCAAATATTCAGGCGGAATGTACTGAGCTTGTCATCAGGAATTGAAGACATTGGTATTATCAAGTGGGATCTAGCACTGTGTCTTCTCCTCGTCTGGGTGATATGTTTCTTCTGCATATGGAAAGGAGTCAAATCCACTGGGAAAGTAAGTGGTCTTTTACCCTTTTTTTTGCAGTTAGCAGATGTTAGGAATACTAAATAATGCTGTTCTTAACGCTATTCACCATTTCCTTGATAAATATGTATTTTTGCACTGAATAAAAGAGGGACTCAGATCCAGCTGACTTCAGGAAGTCATTGCCAGTGCCCAAAATGCCTGTGAGTCAAGTAGCCATTACTGGAATGGCATCAAGATGGGGATACAAGCACGGTTCGAGTACCACTTTGCCTCTCTGAGGACGAGCGTCCCACTGATGCATGTCATGAACATGGAAGGTCTTAGGCTTGTGATATGTGATGCTGTGCACTCCCTGTCCGTGCTCTCACGCCAGCCAAGTTCACCCTCAGTGCAGCGGGGTGGATGTTAACATAGCTGTGGTAGGGATGTTTTAAGTCAGTGGAAACGGCTGGATGCATAGCATTTTTGAAATGCCACTCACTTACAGAAGAGCTCTGTGCAGACATAGGAGACTAAACTCTAGGTATGTTTAGAAGCACTCTCCCTAATGGAGATCCTGGATAGTTTGTGTTTTTAGTCTCATCATGTGCTCTTCAGAATCATGTTTTTCTCTAAAGGATAACAGTTAAATCATTCCTGAACCGCATCCTACTCCAGTGCAAAAAACAAATTAGAGCAAATCTTGGTCAATCACTTAACAGCATGAAGCATGATATTATTGCCCCTTGCATACAGTTACGGGTTTACACCTAGTTTCATGAGAAAAGGCTTTTGAAGCCATTGCATATGTGTGGCTCTTAGCTTTCAAACCTGTGAGTTGAGGCAGCACTTCAGACAAATCTAACAGAGGTCCCAAGATACTAAGGTCCCACACATTTCTTGGCAACCGGGTGGAAGGGAGCGACCCCATTAGTGTCCCACCTGAAAGAAAGGCCAAAATGTGAACCCACCTTTTATCAGCCCCCAGAGAAGTCAGGAAGAGCGAGCAATTGCAAATGCCTCAATTGCAGAAGCAGCATCATTTAGCAGTTTTACCTTGTTACCCACTGCAGAATCAGCCAGGAGACAAAACTCCATAGGAGACCAGACCTCATTAGTTCCACTGTTGACAAAACTACTTGCTTTACTATCGTTTCTGTCTTGCTTTCTGTGATATTTATCATGGAGCCTCATTAAAATCACGCTGGTGCCTTACCCTGGATTCCTGCCAGCTTTGCCCCGAAGAACAGCTTCCACACCTCTAAAGCATACGTTGAGAAAAATGTTTGCTTCTCTGTTCCCTCTGATTGATGTGACCCAATGAGGTGATTGTGTAAGTTTTATAGTAAAGGTGAACACAATAAATCTGCTGCAGTAGCCAAGTGAAAGCTCACATTTCTGCAGTACTTTGGGCCAGCCTGGTGTCTGCTTGGTAAAGGTTATGGTAGCTCTGAGAGATTTCTCCAAGCTGCCTCTTGCAAACCCCTGTGAAGGTAAGAGGTTGAAAACAGGTCTGTTAAAATCAGTTCTCTTAAGAATTTGTATTTTCTGGAAATCCAGCAAGATGATCTCATTTCTAAGACAAGGCAGTTGGTAGGATTTCTCTGCCTCCTCTCCGCCACATCTGAGCTCATGTGGGTGAGGAGCCAAAGCCCAACAAAACCATTGGAAAATCTCTGGTTGACTCCATTAACTTTGGGGTCAAACAAAAGTAAACTGTAAACTCTAATGGAAGACTTGAATTATCTGAGAAGTCTAGTTTACTTTAGTCGATGGTTGTTTATAGCACTTCCCTGCTTTCCAGCGTGTTAATGGCTCTTTGGAGAGAGGAAAGAAAAAAACCCATCGTTTTTAAATCTCATAGTAGCGTATTGGACAAATAGACATGAAATCATCAGGAAGATTAATAGTTGTGCTTATGCTTTGGATAATGTGCTTGATATTAAAAATTCCTTCAGGGTTATGAGAGAATCCTTACCTGCAGTGCAAAGGCCGCTTTGTGAGTGTTGTTTATTTAGTTCCTGCAAATCCAAGAATGTCTTTCCTGTAAAAAAACTTTGGTTTTTCATAGGGCTGGCTTATATTTAAAAAAATTAGAAAACACAGAACCCCCCCCTTTTATCCTTCAAGTTTTGGTGTGTAATATATATTGTCAGTGGAAAATATACAGAAAATTCAAGGAGAGAATTAGAAAGGACGTATATGAAAAGGTTTCCTTTCATTTTATGAAACCAGTCCATCTCCATGAATTATTATGGCAATGCAGGCTTTGAGTTCTGCTCGTTATTCTCAGGGGACACACTTAAGAAGAAAAATGGTACATCCCGGGAGCTTTGCTGTAGTTAAACAAATTCTGGAAAATAAAAATACATTTTAACTCGTGGCAGCAAACTGTAATTACCTGGGGGAATCATCTGACTCCATGAAAAATGCCCTTTCTTGGACAGTAGTGATTCTTGACTGTAACACAATGGTTATATAAAAAATGAGAGAAAGCACTGATGAGCAAAGAAAACAAAATGTTTGAGGTCAAAAAGCGTGGGTCTAAAGATAGAACTGTCCAAATGCAAGCTCAATTAACCCTCGCACTGGAGATTAAAGCAAAGGGCTCTTTCATCAAATGAATGAGAAGATAACAAGAAGAGAAGAAGTAGGCTGTTATTCGAAAAGACTGGGAATAAAGGTTAAAGATAATGAAGACATATTCTCAAAACTGGTTGAATAGAGCCTTAGTTTCCAATAATGATGTTGCTGAATAGGCAGCAAGGGCAAGAATGAAGTTATGGGACTGGAAATTACCAGTGTTGAGGCTGATGCCAACCTGAAGGGCTCCATGCGTTCAAGGCAATGGGAAGGGAGACACAAAAGCATGGACCAAATTACCTTAATCTCCAAAAGAAGGGCCTCGTGAAGTTGCCTGTAAGAGTAGTAGTGAGGCTGCACAGCAAAGTTAGAGGTAGCAGCAGAGTTTGCAAAACAGTTTGCAATTTTTTTATTTCAAATAAAGAATGACGTAATGCTTTAGGCACCCTCACCGAGGGAATCTCTTCAGCTTCCCTGTCAAAGGTTCACTTGTCATGTGAGGAGGGCAAACAGGGCAAAGGCAGAATTTCTAACAGAAGTCATGAGTTGTATAAAATCCTGCGTGTTCTCTGCCTGAGTGATGTGACCACTGTCTGGGGGGCTCTGGAGAGATTAGTGAACCTGCATTGCCTCCAGGCCTAAAGCAGTAAGATGGTAAAGACCATTAAAGTAAAAGTAGACACAGAAAACTCAGGTCAGGTCCTTTTTAGGTGTGAGAGGGCTTTGAAGTTGGATTTCTCTTGATTTTGGAGATGTAGCATTGACTGCCATGGATTAAACATAGCTTTTTTTTTTTCCTTTTTTTTTTTTTTTTATTGCCAGGTAGTGTACATCACTGCCACATTCCCATTCATCATGCTCCTTGTTCTGCTCATCCGTGGTGTGACCCTGCCTGGAGCCGCAGAAGGCATCAAGTTTTATCTTTATCCTGATATCTCACGGTTAGCTGACCCACAGGTACAGAACTGGGAGTGGGGAGCGGGATGATTTCCTATGCAAAGGAGGATGGTGGAGGGTGATGATGGTGATGTAATGGCAATAGATTTTTTTTCCACAGTCTTTAGAGGTCCAAATATAGCATGAACATTAATGCTGGGTTATATTTTCCAGAGATCTGCTTGAGAAGGTCACTGTTATATGCGTTAATGCTTCTTTCCATGTGTGTGTATGCGTGTGTATTTTTTTTTTTGTGTCAAAGGACTCTGAGGCTGTAGACTCTGTCCCGTTATACAATCTCAGCTTTCTTGTTGGTAAGGTAAGGGAGATGCATTTTTTTAATGAGGATAGTCTTTAGTTTCAAAGGAGAGACACGTGAGCTTCACAGATGGAACAGCAAGCGACAACTGTGAGTACCAGTGTCACTAAGCTCCTGCTGCTCAGTAGGAGGAGTTTGGGAAAGAGGTGAATGAAATAATGTAAGAATGAAAACCTGTGCAAGGGTGGAGTAAAATGCTTTCTGAGGTACAGGAACTGCCATTCACTTAGCCCGAAGCTAGGCTTACTCTTTCTGTGTAGGCTGTGATTAGACAAATATTCCTGTCTGTGCTCACAGAGTGCAAATATGTGACACTTGAGCAGACCAGCATCGTTTCGGCCAATAGTGATCACATGAGAAATGCAAGAAAAATGCAATAACCCCCCCCAAAAAACCCCAAGGGATCTTTGAAGATAACAAAATGTTGGTCACAGTGCGAGGGAATAATGTCTGTCTTTGCTATTTCTTTCTTATGAGTATTTGGTTAAAATAAAACTCCAATGGTAGCTAAATAACTGAAGGAGGAAAAGTGTAATTGAAAGAAACGTTGTGGAAATTTGGTTCATTCTCTAGTCTTGCCCTCTTTATCCAAGACACACTCTTCACAGGAGACATTACATTTTATGAATGAATCTTCTTTTATGGGACTCTATAATTTTTATGATCTACTGTTAGCCCAGAGCATCAGCCAGTAATGTAGAAGAGGTTCATGCAAGCTGGCAGGCCCCCTCCCACGGTCTAGGAAAAGCATCATCTCAAGGAGACACCAGTCAGCAAGGTGCTGGGAAGTGATGGTGGGAGGGTGGAGGTAATGGTCTACAGTCTTAATTCGCACTCACTCGGACTCCTTGGTGGTTTTTGCTGGCGTTAGCATACTTGCATTAGCAGAAAAAAGTGAACAGATGGGATTCAGTGGATGCATTTTGATAGCTTGCTACGTATTTACTAACTGTGAGGTTGATAGCATACTGTTATTTCACTCTGTATATGTTTTTTTAATGTAATCAGGAGAAAGAATCATGAGACCAAGATCAGATACGTATCTTATAAAGTGCATTGTGTTTTGCTTGTTTTCCCCCCACCCCTGTGGCTTTTTCTCTTCCATTTGAACAGATACAAAAACAACCAGAAAGCTGGAAAAACAAACAAAGCAAATACACAAACCTGTTTCTCAAGCTTTTCACATCCTCAATTGAGTGGCTCTGTCGGCTGGTTCTAACTGAAATGAGTTACAACAGAAATGAGCAATGTTATAAATACTTCTGCATTTCCTATTGTGCTGAAACACATTTATTGTTGCGCCAACAGGAAGGATCAGCTGAATGACTCAGAAACTAGAAATACTGAGCTTCTCTGGGGAGGGGATACAGGAACTGTTGAAGAGAAAATGTTCTTGTAGGCTCTGACGCTAACAATTTTCTTTC